>NW_024874924.1:0-1889 GCF_018340385.1 Cyprinus carpio
TATAAATAGTGTAGTGTGTTCCACAGTTATTATCAAGTGTTCATTAGATGGATTGCCTGAGGGAAGAAAACTGCACCCTGTGTCTGGCTGTTCTGGTGCTCCAGTGCTCATGTAGCGTCGACCAGATGGCAACAGTTCAAAGAGAGGTAGTGTGCTGGATGTGAGGGGTCCAGAGTGATTCTGCCAGACTTTTGCTCATTCTGGATAGAAAGTACAGTTCTTGAATAGAAGGGAAGGTTGTACCGATGATTCTCTCAGCAGTCCGGACTACCCCTCTTTAGTCTTCTGAGGTCATCAGATTTGTGAAGCCGAGCTGAACCAGACAGTTACTGAAGTGCAGAGGATGGATTCAATGATGGTGGAGGTAGAACTGTTTCAATAGTTCTTGTGGTAGGTTGAATTTCCTCAGCTGGCGAAGGAAGTACAACCTTTGCTGGGTCTTTTCACAATGGAGTCAATGTGAATGTCCCACTTCAGGTCCTGATAGATGGTGGTTCCCAGGAACCTGAATGACTCCACTGCAGTCACAGTGCTGTTCATGATGGTGAGTGGAGGGAGAGCAGAGGGGTTTCTCCTGAAATCCACGATCATCTCCACTGTTTTAAGCATGTTAAGCTCCAGGTTGTTGAGAGAGTACAGCCAGCTCTTTAACCTCCTGTCTGTAAGCAGACTCGTCACCTTCCTGAATGAGGCCTATGAGTGTGATGTCATCTGCAAACTTCAGGAGCTTGACAGAAGGGTCCTTAGATGTGCAATCATTAGTGTACAGGGAGAAGAGCAGTGGGGAGAGAACACAGCCCTGGGGAGCTCCGGTGCTGATTGTAACGGGTGCTGGATGTGTATTTTCCCAGCCTCACTAGCTGCCTGCCTGTCTGTCAGGAAGCTGTTGATCCACTGACAGACGGAGGTGGGCACAGAGAGCTGGCAGGAGTTAGTTTGGGCAGGAGGAGGTTTGGGGATGATCCTGTTAAAGGCGAGCTGAAGTCCACACCCCAAACAGGATCCTCAAGCATAAGTCCCGGTCTGTCTAGGTGTTGCAGAACATAATGCAGTCCAATGTTTACTGCATCATCCGCGGACCTGTTTGCTCGGTAAGCAAACTGCAGGCGGTCCAGTAAGGGTCCAGTGATGTCCTTCAGGTAAGCCAGAACCAGTTTTCAAATGACTTCATGACGACAGATCGTTAGAGCCACAGGTCTGTAGTCATTACAAGTCCTGGTATCTTGGGTTTCTTTGGAGGCAACGGGATGATGGTGGAGCGTTTGAAGCAGGAAGGCTAATTTCACACAAGTCCAGAGAGATCGCTGTTGGAGATCTGTGAAAAGATGGGGGCCAATGGCGTCAGCAAGGGTGTTCTCAGACAGGCTGGTGCTTAACACCATCTGGGCCTGGTGCTTTTCTTCTTTGTTCTTCCTGAAGACCCTGGCGACATCATCTTCACACAGATTTGAAGAGCAGGAGGTGTGTGGAGAGTGGGATTGCAGGAGGTGTTAACGGTTGTGTAGAGAGATGATGATCAGAATGGGTGTGGGGTGTTTCAAATCTACAATTAAAACTCATTCCGAGTGGTTAGCAAGTCATTGATTAGCCTCAGTGCAGGGGGAGTCGGTTGTCTTGTAGGTTGGTGATGGTATTCTAGCATGGTCCTTCTTATCACACTGTGAGTCAGTTTGACGTCCCGTTGTCTGTGAGAGGTTAACATTTATTCCTGGTCTTCCAACTTCTTAGAGAGTGCAGTCCTTTGTAGGCGCTCTAATCTCTTTGTCCCGTGTGTTCTGGCCTGATTATACAAGACTCATGTCCCCCATTTCTGTGAAACATCCTCTGTGGCCCGACGAAGACTGGTCTGAGTTTGCACTGTAAACCATGGCTTATCGTTGTTGAATGTT
>NW_024874925.1:0-2093 GCF_018340385.1 Cyprinus carpio
TGTCACATCTGCTTCTAGAAGCAGATGAAAAAAAGAGATCAAGTTCAAGATCATGACTTTAACTTCTGACCAAAAATAAAATAAGCTTACTTCACCAAGATTTAATTTGTACCATTAGTACCATTAAATTCTGTCTGCAGAATAATAAGCATAAAATTAAAGAGGCTGCAGGAAACTCACCCTGTGATTCATTTTGCTGCGCAAAACTCATCAATTTTCTCTCTCCTCCAGTGCTACTGCTGGATATATTGAAGTGGCGACTATGCTATTCAACTCTGCAAACACCTATACATGCAACAAAAAAAAAGAAAAAAAAAGAAAAAAGACTGTAGGGTTGGGACGGTGTGTGGACATTTGTTAATGTTTGGTCAAGGCTACAGGCCAATTCTAAAGACAAACCTAAACAGAATGCAGTTTCTCATGAGGTCGAAAAAAAGGAATATGAATACTTACTTGAATACTTAATATGAGTACTTACTTTTCTCTCTCTCTGCCAAAAAGTGCTGGCCATCGCCTCCATCAATGTTTTCACTGGAGTTTCTGCAAAATCCACAATCTCATGTCTTCGCCATTGAGAAGGGTCAGGTCCATCTTTTGATGCAAATGAAAGTTCCACTAGGGTTCACCACTTTCCTCATTTCTTCAACCAGAAGCTGTCTCACAGCCTCTAGGCTGTCTCCATTCTGCCCCTCAGGTGTTCTGCAAGTAATTTACCTCAGACCTTTTGGCCTTTCAGTCCTTTTGCTGCCATTCCCGGGCCACCTGTTTTGTCCCTGCTTACACCCGCTAACCCTCTACTCATCCTGCTTTTTCTTAGTTTAGTCCGGATAGTTTCCCTTATATATTTTGGAATTTTTTTAAGCTGTGCTTCCAGCTAGAGCACCCATCCCGTGAACCTTTGCTCCTTAAGGCAGTGGGATGTTTGTTAATGAGCATATACTCGCTGTGAACTGGCAGTGAAAAAGCAACTTTGGGTTCACTTGTTTGTCTGTCTGATTGAGAGTGCCAAACAGATAAGTGTACTTTGAGTGCATGTTAAAAGGACTTGAAAGAGCACAAGCATCCATATGAAGACATGGTATTGGCTGCGCTGCTTCGAAAGTGAAGCCTCCATGTTTTAGACGATAATGTTTTAACAAAGTCCTCTCTTTGTTTGCAGAAAAAATACAGTGCTTACAGTTCCACAGCATCTGCAAGAGATTATTTGAAGTGACATATATTTTAAGTTGGTTTTAGTCAACAAAATATTAACAAAAATATAAAGTACAGCATAGTAAGCACTGTCACAAACTATTTCTTCAAAAGGAAAGTCCTCACCAGTATCAGACAGACTCGTGTGTTGAAGACCAACTGCGGAGGCAAAGCCGCCAGAAGGACTTCTTCAAAAAAGAAACGTACAAAAATTTACCTAACAGGAGGTTCTTGCAAAATTAAAGACACACATTCCTTATATAGCATACCCGGTATTATACCGGAATAGTCGCATAGTTCTATAAATATGTATTTGCGGGAATTTCAGTACATCAATGCAAACAGCGGTCTTCCTCTGATAACTTCCAGTAATGTTGTGCCAGTACAAAAATTTGGAAAAATTTTCAGCAAAGACTTTCACTTCATGATAACATGTCTTAATACGGCATCACATTTTCGCTTGCTAGTTTTCGTACTGCGTTAGAGAAGGCGGCTCATTATATCAGCAGCGGATATAAAACAGTTAGAGTTTTATGCGAGCAGCAAGATTTTACAGTGCTTGGTATTATATTTCTCCTAGTTTACTAAATTTAAAAGTAATAGAAGAAACACAAAGTGAAATCACAAAAACATAATCCAAAAAGAAATAATCACAAACGTCATCTCAAATTTTCACCTGCAAGTTACATTATAACGTTACCAGTAAATAATCGCCATCTCAACATTCATGCTTAACGTTAATCCTATATAAACCAAAAGCCAACAGATGGGAATGCACCGTGGTAAAACGGTAAAATATAGAAAACCAGCACCTTAGATTAAACAACGAAATTTGTTCTATTCAATCCGAAAGAACCGTTGTGGTACCTGATAGTTTTATATGTAAAAAAAAAAAAAAAAAA
>NW_024874926.1:0-1855 GCF_018340385.1 Cyprinus carpio
CAGGAGGGAGGTTTGGGATGATCCTGTTAAAGGCCGAGCTGAAGTCCACAAAACAGGATCCCCAAGCATACAAGTCCCCCGGGTCTGTCTAGGTGTTGCAAGAACATAATGCAGTCCAATGTTTACTGCATCATCTGACGGACCTGTTTGCTCGATATAAGCAAACTGCGTAGGCCCGGTCCAGTAAGGGTCCAGTGATGTCCTTTTCAGGTAAGCCAGAACCAGTTTTTCAAATGACTTCATGACGACAGGCGTTAGAGCCACAGGTCTGTAGTCATTAAGTCCTGGTATCTTGGGTTTCTTTGGAGCAGGGGATGATGGTGCCAGGCGTTTGAAGCAGGGGAAGGCACTTCACACAAGTCCAGAGATCTGTTTGAAGATCTGTGAAAAGATGGGGGCCAATTGGTCAGCACAGGTTCTCAGACAGGCTGGTGTAACACCATCTGGGCCTGGTGCTTTTCTTCTTTTGTTCTTCCTGAAGACCTGGCGCACATCATCTTCACAGATTTGAAGAGCAGGAGGTGTGGAGAGTGGGATTGCAGGAGGTGTTAACGGTTGTGTAGAGAGATGATCAGAATGGGTGTGGGGTGTTTCAAATCTACAATAAAACTCATTCAGGTCGTTAGCAAAAGTCGTTGATTAGCCTCAGTGCAGGGGATGGTGTCTTGTAGTTGGTGATGGCTCTCAGTCCTCTCCACACTGAAGTTGAGTCGTTGGAAGTAAACTGGTCTTCCAACTTTTTAGAATAGGTCCTTTTAGGCGCTCTAATCTCTTTGTTCAGTGTGTTTCTGGCCTGATTATACAAGACTCTGTCCCCATTTCTGTAGGCATCCTCTTTGGCCCGACGAAGATGTCTGAGTTTTGCTGTAAACCATGGCTTTTATCGTTGTTGAATGTTAAATAAGTCCTGCTAGGAATGCATATATCCTCACAAAAACTAATATATGATGTTACGGTCTCGGTGAGTTCGTTATAATATCTTAAGGCCAATATTTCAGTTATAATCATACCACCACCTGCTGGCGACAGGAAATTACTTGTTTTAAACTAACTTAATCATGCAATATCCGGTCTGCACAAAGTTCATGTGTTTGATATGGGTCCTGGCCTGAACTCATCTTTAGGCCAATATTTATTTATAGTCTTAAGCGCCACCTGCTGGCAACAGGAAATAACTTCTTTTACACTAACTTAAACATGCAATGTCTGATCTACTAGGAACTTTGCATGTTTGGTAAAAGTCCATGCCGAAGACATTCACATGCCAATATTCAGATATAATCATAGCGCCACCTGTTGGCAGCAGGAAATGTGGCACAAATATTTATCATTTTAAAAGCATATGGTCCAACGCTCACTGATCTCCTTTGGCCACCGGATGGTGGTGAATTTCCAGGTGCGAAGGGCCCTTTCATCGCTGCTTGCAGCTTTAATTAGGACCCGGCACTGCAGCGCGAGGGACCCTCTTTGGAATTGTTCATTATTAGGCCCCAGCGCACTGCAGTGCGAGGACCCCTATTGAACTGCTCGGCTATTCTTCTTCTTCTTCTTCTTCGCTAATGAGTGCGATTTTTGAGGGCCTAAACATGCTCCAAAAACTTTGCAATAACGCATCAGAACTGGCTAAAATTTACATCTGATATAGGTTTCAGAAGTGGGTGTGGCAAAATGGCTCGATAGCCACCTATTAAATTTCAAACAGAGTGAGCCTCGAAGCTACGCTTTCATTTGCATACATGCATGAAAATTGGTACACACGTGGCACACCATTATCTACAAAAAGTCTCTTGGTACAAAAAATCCAAAACCCAATGGTGTGAAGCAAGTTATTTTGGATTTCCTGTAGGATTTTTGT
>NW_024874927.1:0-1397 GCF_018340385.1 Cyprinus carpio
TTAGTTCAAAGAGTGTCGTTACAATCAACCAACCTTATCTAAATCAGAAGTAAAAAGTTTTTTCAAGCACTGTGGTTTCCTTCTGTCATTGCACCAACAAGTGTTACACTTCAAGAGTGGCAAACTAAGCGTTTATGCTTAGAAGCTCTAACATAAGTTCATAATCAGAAAGTAGTAACTTTCTAGAGGGATCTGTTTTTCTTCATTGCAAAAACATTCAGATGTGAAACATATCATTAAGTGGGCAACTTTAGATCTTAAAGGTCCAAAACCAACTTTCTATATCAGATAAAGTATGGTTTTTCATGCACTTGTGGAGCTTTCTTTACTGTTCATTGCTTAGATTGCACTAACGAGGTATTCACTGTTCACAGTAGGCAAACAAGCGTCTTATGCGAGATGTTCAAACATAAGTTCATGAGTCATTAAACTGTAACTCACAAAATCTGTTTTTTTTCATTGCAAAAACATTATAATTTAGATGTAGAAACATCATTAATCTTTCTATAACAGATAAAGTAGGTTATCAGCACATGTGGGCTTTCTTTCTGTTCATTTGCTTAGTTGCACTAACTGAGTTTTACTGTTCACAGAAGCGCTAGACAAAGTGTCTTATGCTGAGATGTTCAAATATAAGTTCATGATCATAAAGCTAGTAACTTTCTGAAATCTGTTTTTGTGCATTGCAAAAACATTTCATTTAAGATGTTAGAAATATCATTAAGGTGGGCAAGCTTTTAGTCTTAAAAGTACAAAAAACCAACTTTCTATAACAGATAATGTAGGTTTTCAGCACAAGTGGGATTTCCTTGTGTTCATTTGCTTAGTTGCACTAACAGAGTATTACTGTTCACAGTAGCGCTAAACTAAGCGTCTTATGCTTAGAATCTCTAACATAAGATCATGGTCATAAAAGTAGTTACTCCCTGAAATCTGTTTGTCTTCATTGCAAATACATTTCATTTAAGATGTTAGAAACATCATTAATGTGGGCAATCTTTAGTCTTAATAGTGCATAAACCAACTTTCTATAACAGATAAAGTAGTTTTTCAGCACTTGTGGGCTTTAGTTCTGTTCATTTGCTTAGTTGCACTAACAGAGTGTTACTGTTCACAGAAGCGCTAGACCTAGCGTCTTATGCTGAGATGTTCAAATATAAGTTTATGATCATAAAGCTAGTAACTTTCTGAAATCTGTTTTTGTGCATTGCTAAAACATTTCAAGATGTTAGAAACATCATTAAGGTGGGCAAGCTTTAGTCTTAAAAAGTGCATCAGCCAACTTTCTATAACAGATAAAAAAGGTTTTCAGCACTTGTGGGCTTTCCTTGTGTTCATTTGCTTAGTTGCACTAACAGAGTATTACTGTTCACAAATGAGCTAAACTAAGCGTCTTA
>NW_024874928.1:0-1526 GCF_018340385.1 Cyprinus carpio
CAATTCCTGCTGGGCCCGAGACTCAGAACTCACAACCCTTGGATTGACATACAGCTAAGTATGGTGACCCATACTCGGAATTAGTTCAACTTAAATATTTTTACCCTTCCAACATTTTGTTGGATAACTGGTTTTGTTTTACTGTACTGTAACATAACACAGGGTCTGTTATCACACACAACACCTTGCTCCTACCTACTATTGTGCCTGTTTCCTTCTGGTCTATTTATAGTAAAACTCCCAAAGGTTTTTTCTGCATCTCTGTGGTTACATATTTCTTAATCACAGAGAAGTTAAAAGGAACAGTTCATTTAGGAATGGAAGTAAATGTGGCCCTGGACCACAAAAACCAGTCATAAGGGTCAACTTTTCGAAATTGAGATTTATACATCATCTGAAAGCTGCATTGATGTATGGTTTGTTGTGATAGGACAATATTTGGTTGAGATGCAACTTTTTGAAAATCTGGAATCTGAGGGTGCAAAAAAATCTAAATATTGAGAAAATCACCTTTAAAGTTGTCCAAATGAAGTTCTTAGCAATTGCATATTACTAATCAACAATTAAGATTTAATATATTTACAGTAGTAAATTTACAATATCCTAATGATTTTTGGCATAAAATAAAAATCAATCATATTGACACATACATTGTATTTTTGGCTATTGCTAAAAATATACCCCAGGGACTTAAGACTGATTTTGTGCTCCAGGGTCACAAATGTACTTGCCCTTGTGTCATGATCTTCACTCCTCTGAATGTATTGTAGGAGCAGGTCACTTTACGATCAACTGGCCAAAAATCTGTTGTGTTGGTTGTGTGGTTTACATTTCTGTAACTCCAAAGTCAAAGTCTTACAATCCGCACTTGGTCTGGCCAACATGAAGACACTACTGGCACAACAACAAAGGAATTAGCTTGAATTCCAACTAAACATTGCACTCAGTCAACATTTGCTTTATTTATAAGTTTTTTTGAATTTGTTTGCTAAAATGCACTCTACATGTCAAACTGCTTTTCCACTGCTTTTCCTTCCTTTGTAGTCAGTCATATAGCGCACATGCTCTATATGACTGCTCCATTACGCTGGGGGTCAGAGCCATGATATTCTGACTCCACTCTGTCCCTAAAGTCTCTTTGGCTGATTTGATGGTTCTCTGAAGGTCATACTTGACTTCTTGTAAGCAGTTAGATCCCCAGAGTTGAAGGCAGCAGTTCGTGTTTTTGGCACGCGACTCCTCAAATTGACCCATGGTTTCTGTTTTGGAAATGATTTAACATTAATGGATGGTACAACATCCCTATGCATTTGTTTAATGTAGCATATCACAGAATCTGTGTATCCCTGTATGTTGTCCCCTGCTGCATCTTGAAACATCTGCCAGTCTGTGGATTCAAAGCAGGTCTACAAATGAAGAGTTATTTACAAATGAATAAAAAACACAAGCAATTACAAAAAGAGCTAGTTTATAGCTGGAATATAAAATAAAACAAAAGTACAAGCATCTTCACTTAAGTACTAAAT
>NW_024874929.1:0-1916 GCF_018340385.1 Cyprinus carpio
GGACTCCTAGCAACATATTAAAAGTGTACAAGTGCTAAATAGGCTGCAACATGCTGAAACTTAAAATATTTAAAACTTAGCTAAGTGGTAAGCTGCTTTCTAATGCAGTGAAGCAGGAAGTCTACTGGGAACTCAGGATGCAGTGTCCAATCTGCTTAAATTTAACAAGTTTGATAAGAGTCCTGTCCTGAACACACCTACATGTCTATATTGATTATATCCTTAGCACCACCTGCTGAGCAACAGGAAGTGACATGTTTTACACTGTTATGGACTCCTAGCAACATTATAAAAGCATCAACAATGTGTTAAATAGGCTGGCAACATTCTAGAAGCATGCTAAACATGCTAGCAACACTTAGCTAAGTGTTAAAGCATGCTATTAATGCAGTGAAGCAGAACATTTGTAAGCTCATGTAACAATGTCCATCTGCCTCAAACTTCACAGTTTTATTAGAGTTCTGGCCTGAAGATATCTACATGTTCATATTTCTTATAGTTATAGTGCCCCTACTGGCAACAGGAAGTGACATGTTTTACACTTTTATGCACTATTACAAAGTAAATATGCCATATGTGCTAATCATGCTAGGAATATTCTCAAACATTACATTGAGCCACCTGCTGGCAACAGGAAATGACTTTTTTAAACTAACTTAAACATGAAATGTCTGATCTGCCCTAAACTTCACATGTTTGATAAGATTCCTGGTCTCAACAGATCTTAAGGCCAATATTTCAGTTATAATCATACCGCCACCTGCTGGCGACAGGAAATTACTTGTTTTAAACTAACTTAAACATGCAATATCCGCTCTGCCATCCGGTCTGCCCAAAGTTCATGTGTTTGATATGGGTCCTGGACTGAACTCCTCTTTAGGCCAATATTTATCTATAGTCTTAGCGCCACCTGCTGGCAACAGGAAATTACTTCTTTTACACTAACTTAAACGTGCAATGTCTGATCTGCCCGAAACTTTGCATGTTTGGTAAAAGTCCTGGTGCTGAAGACATTTACATGCCGATATTCAGTTATAATCATAGCGCTGCCTGTTGGCAGCAGGAAATGTGGCACAAATATTAACCTTTTTATAAGCATATGTCCCAACGTTTGCTGTTCTCCTATGGCCACCGGGTAGTGGTGAGCCCGGTGCGAGGCCCTTTCATCGCTGCTTGCAGCTTTAATTGGGCCGAGCCAATGGCGAGGCCCTATTATTTTCCTAAGGATTATTAGGGCCCGAGCACCGATGTGTGAGGACCCTATTGTATCTGCTTTGTTTATTATTAGGGCCCGAGCACCGTGGTGCGAGGACCCTTTTGGAATTGCTGTGTTTGTGTGTGTGTGTGTGTGTGTGTGGGGCCCGAGCCGATGGTGTGAAAGGACCCTCTTAGGTGCTGTGTTTATTATTATTATTACTATTATTATTATTATTATTATTATTATTCTTCTTCTCCAAAATGAATCCCTTAATTTTGAGGGGCCTAAACATGCTTTCGAAAGTCCACTTAAACTTTGCACACGATCAGAACTGGCCGAAAAATTTACATCTGACATGGGTTTCAGGAACTGGGTGTGGCAAAATGAAACCGATAAGCTCACTCTATACACTTTCAACGTGGAGTGCTTCTCGAGCTGTGTTTCGCGATACGTAATGGGGTAAAATTGAATTTTACACATTAACCCAACTCACCAATACCAAAAGTCTCTTGAGTAAAATCCAAAGAAACCCAACAGGAAGTCGGATATTTTTAATTTTATATAAAATTTGTATCCATTTTACGCGCAAGGCCGATGAAACGAACTCTCCTAGAGATTTATTCAGATCAACCCCATATTTGGTATGCCTAATCTAAAGGCCTTTGCGATGTTAAATTGCGAAGATCTTGAGTTTTCGTCAAAAGGGCGTGTCCTTGGC
>NW_024874930.1:0-1970 GCF_018340385.1 Cyprinus carpio
TAAAAAGAAATAATAAATCTGTAATTTGGTGCCCGATATACAGACAACACAGAAGAGAGTTTCTGTCAAAGAACAGTAAATATATATATTGGGTTGTCTTGAGCTTTGTGACACCTGGAGGAAGTGCCAATGCTTGGAAAGAGTTACAGACACGAACCAATCACAATTCAGTATACAAATATCACTATGACATCACCTGTAGATGAGGGCGATGTAAGGTGTAAGGTGCTAGCTATTTCTAAGTAGGTGGAGTTGATCTGTGTGTGCCGGTGTTATGAGACATTCGGTTTCTGAGATTTTCGGTTTCCGTGGGCGGAGCATACATGAATATTCATGAGTTTCCTGGACACGCACATGGAACCAGGTGGAACTGAGAATTTCAGTTCATGCTCCTTGTATCTCAGCGAGTTTCCCAATGGAATATTTTTGAAAAAGGTAAATGTATTTACAGCGTTGCACAAACCTGTGCCTAAAATACTAATTTGTTCATCATTTTGTAACAATTATAATTTTATTAGGTCGGCACATTTTGTCCAGTCGTCACTGACTGAATGATTGCAGACAACCAGCACCTAAGAAGCTTAGTTGGTAATTTCTTTGATTTCCGTTTGTTGTGCTGTCGCTTGCAATGCCTTTCAAAACCTATGTCTGTTGTTGAGATTGTTAAAGGGCAACAGCTGAAAATAAAACTTGTATTTGTGGACAATTGTTTTTATCTATGCTGAGTGATGTTCTTAAATGTAAGGCTTACGATATGTATTAAAAAATGAATAGGAATCTAAGGACACACACAAAGCATGACAGTGTTACTTTAATAAGTGCAATTTTGGATGTAACAAACTTGTATAGACCGATGTTTAAAAGTAGCCTTTCATTTAAAAGTACTCTAAATGAGAAAACAAAGACTTCACTGCATTTTATGGAATGGAATAGACCACCCCCATGTTAAAACATAATTTTTATTAACAAATGTGAATGTACTTGTGCTTGTTACTCAAAATGATATTGTTCTAAGGATTTGTATTAGAAGGTTCTTTGTTCGTTCACAACGCATTTAGGCTATCAGAATTAAAAATATCTGAAAAACTTTAAATGTTGTGAAATAATTTTACAAATTTAAAATAAAAAGTTTTCCACTGTGATGTCTATACTTTGAAAAAAAAAAAATCACCAATAGTTTTTACAAAAATAAAATAATTCTGACAATAATAACAAAATAAATCATTCAACAACAAGAACGATAGCTGCATAAAGGCCTGAATTGTAAATGATTAACAGCAACTCATAAAAACAACCTTCTAAAAGCAAAGTATTTAAACCAAAAATACTTTCAAAATGTGGAGTGCCATGCAGGGAATTCTGAGCCAAATCCTGTTTACAGATTGTGATGAGTAAATTATACATTTATTTGTTCTTTTTACTTCTAGCTACTGAAAATTGCATGGAAATGTTCTGGGTTCGATCTTTTACAGTTTTTCCCTGTTTATCGTACGGGAAACTTACTGTACCTATTAAAGTTTTTTTCCGTAGGTGGTTTACAAAATTTTATAGTTAAAATGAAACTTATTTTTACAGATGTCAGCTCTCAAGTTCTCCAGTGCCTCATGATCCTTCAGAGATCATTCTAATATGCCGGTTTGCTGCACAAGTAACATTTCTGATTATCACAGTTAAAAAGCCTTACATTTACATTTACATCTAATCATTTACCAGACACTTTATCCAAAGCGACTTACAAATGAGAACAATAGAAGCAATCAGACCAATGAGAGAACTACAACAGCATACAAGTGCGATGACAAGTCTCGAGTTATTCTAGTGCAGTACACGTAGCTGTTTTTTTTAGAAAAGAAAAGAAAAGGTAAGTGCTAGTATTATTTGGTCAAGTTTTTTGAAAATGATTAAAGACTCAGCTGTTCGAAATGAGATTGGGAGGTCATTCCACCAGTAAAGTTTTTGTCTTCTGTGTA
>NW_024874931.1:0-1075 GCF_018340385.1 Cyprinus carpio
TAATTCACATGGTAGAAACCTCTTTAATACGGGCAAGCTTTAGTCTTAAAAGTGCATGAAGTAGGTTTTCATCAATTGTGGGATTTCTTTCTATTCATTTGCTTAGTTGCACTAACAGAGTGTTACTGTTCACAGAAGCGCTAGACCCGAGCGTCTTATGCTGAGATGTTCAAACATAAGTTCATGATCATAAAGCTAGTAACTAACTGAAATCTGTTTTTGTGCATTGCAAAAACATTTCATTTTAGATGTTATCAACATCTTTAATGTGGGCAAGCTTTTAGTCTTAAAAGTGCTTAAACCAACTTTCTATATCAGAGAAAAATGGTTTTTTAGCACTTGTGGGCTTTCCTTCTGTTCATTTGCTTATTTGCACCAACAGAGTGTTACCATTCACAGATGCGCTAAACTAAGCGTTTTATGCTGAGATGTTCAAACATAAGTTCATGATCATTAAACTAGTAACTCACAGAAATCTGTTTTTTTTTCATTGCAAAAACATTTAAATTTAGATGTTAGAAACATCATTAATGTGGGCAAACTTTACACTTAACTTTGCACCAACCATCATTCTCTAACAGAGAAAGTATGTTTTCAGCACATGTGGGCTTTTTCCTACTGTTCAATTGCTTAGTTGCACTAACAGAGTGTTCCTGTTCACAGAAGCGCCAAACAAAGTGTCTCATGCTCAGAAGCTCTAAAATAAGTTCATGACCTTCAGACTTCTAACACATTAAAATCTGAATTTAAGCATAGCAAATGACATATCAATTCACATGGTAGGAACTTCTTTTAATGTGGGCAAACTTTAGTCTTAAAAGTGAATAAACCAACTTTCTATAACAGATAAAGTAGGTTATCAGCACATGTGGGCTTTCTTTTCATTTGCTTAGTTGCACTAACTGAGTTTCTTTTTACTGTTCACAGAAACGCCTTAGACAAAGTGTCTTATGCTGAGATGTTCAAATATAAGTTCATGATCATAAAGCTAGTAACTTTCTGAAATCTGTTGTTTTGTGCATTGCAAAAACATTTCATTTTAAGATGTTAGAAATATCATTAAGGTGGGCAAGCT
>NW_024874932.1:0-1944 GCF_018340385.1 Cyprinus carpio
TGGGAAATAGTTCTGTCTGGGTCTACATTTTACGCACTTGTTATTATACATTCATAATTATTTCTAGTTTTATTATACATAATTTCGTTATAATTGTTTAATTATGGGCAGATTGAGAAGCACTGATTTCATGTTTGAGATGATATCTGTAGCTCTATTTAATGTGTTCCTGCAGCTCTACATAACCATGATATTAAAGTCAAAGCATCTTATTTAGTCTCCACCTAAACGATGTAGAGAAACACTCTTGAGAAAAAAAAAAAAAAAAAAAACTCAATTAGAATAACATATATAAAACCAAAGAAATGGAGAAAATACACTTTACAGAGCGGCATTCAAATGATTGTTTATACATCTTTTATAGCGTTTTTTTTTTTTTTTTTTTTGCTACATGGGATATAAACCATTCCACAATTCCAGCCCGAACTCTTGTGTGTGAGAAAACTGGCCCAGGTTATATATGAGAAGATTTGAGTTTTAAAATGTATTTATCAATTAAAAGGTGCTGATTTTTTCTTTAACTCTTTGTAGGTTTGTGAATAAAGGGAAAATAATAACTGGAATGAGGAATATTCTAGTACCAGTATCAGAGGCCCTACATTTTAAGATATTTTATTTTAAAAATCCTCTAGAAATTATAAATAGCATTTCTGCTCATTGCTTATCAAATCAAGTTAAAAGCTATTCTAAGTATCATTAAAATCTTGATAACCGAAATCAGGTGCTCGGTCTTTTCCTCCAGGACAACTGAGAAAGCAAATAAATAAATGTCCACCGCCAATTCTATCTGATTTGGCCAGCAAGATGATCCCTAATTTTAAATGCATAATCTTCATGAATAAACAGAGGATACTTCCACATCCCAACCTGTTCTTTCTAAACACAATTAACTGAGTTACATTTAAATAATTTAAAAATTTCTCTATGAATTTTCATTTAGCCATGTTTCAGGTAAAGCAATAATAGAAAGCTGATGTTTAAGATAAATAATCAATAAAAATGTCATAATTCCTAGAAAGACTTCTTGTGTTCAAAATGAAAAGTAGACAAAAAATATTAGAATTCAAATACAGTACATAAATCATTAGAATTGATTTTCAGTATAAAAATACCAAATATTGAGCATACATCAGTGCGGGATTAAGGTTGTCAAGGGCCCCTAAGGGCGCTCATTCTGTGTCGGCCCCAACCAAAAAAAAAAACAATTATTTTAGGGCCATAATAATCCATATGCACTCTACGTGACTGGCATCACACACATGAGACAGCCAAACTACGTAGTGTTTTCGTTTACATTGCCATTCAGTGGTGGCGCACAAAACAGTAAACAAATTACCAACGCACCGTGCACGTAGTAAAGACAAATTTGAACATTACAACAATCCACAAATACAAACAATGTTAAATCAACGCTTTAAATTATTATCAAGCAACATTGGCGCAAGATAACAAAACTAACATAAACAGAGGTGTAAGTGGAAAAGGAAATAAGCAGATAATTCTTATTTAATTAAATACGAGCAATTGGTTGATAAAACATTGATCAAATAGTAGACAAAACAACAATTGTACAAAGCGAAAATGTCTTATAAAAAAGAGTCTACAAAACAAAACTTAATGAGAGTGGTCAAAAATGTTTTTACCCATGGTCCACTGGAATATTGCGCATCTCGTGATGTATCATAATCTTTCTCATGCTGATGCTCCACTTTCTATCACATTGATTCCATTCCAAAACATAATGACTTCACCATATTTTCCATCCCAGCCTGCAGGCCCTGCCTAGCAACCGTCGTTGTCTTAGGGTACCTTAAACGCGCAAACAAAACAAAGGGGCTGCCGTACCAAAAGTAACAAAAAACAGGAGAAAGCAAAAAAAGTCTTGGACTTCAGCGCTGCAACCAGGAGATGAAGAGAGCTAAGATCCACATCACCTAGCACATC
>NW_024874933.1:0-1907 GCF_018340385.1 Cyprinus carpio
GACGGAAGGAGTCGATCTTCCTAATGCTGTATAAGGCAAATCTGCAAGACTTGCTTGTACTACCATTATACAGCGACAGGATTCCTTGATGAACAGAAAGTTCAGAAGAACAGCATTTATTTGAAACTTTTGAATGGTAATGTCATGTATTAAATGCCAGAATCAAGTTAAGAATTTTTTTTTTTTAGCTTTATTATGTCATATTTATACAGCAGGTTTTGTCAAGGACATTAACATCACACTCTCTTGTCTCCTAAGTTGTCTTGTTTTTGGTACATTTTTTCTTTTCTTTTTTTGTGTTTGTAAACAAGGATTCAATAGTGATTCATGCTCGGAAATTCAAGGGAAAACTTTATTAATCACATCCTCCATGACTATCCTTTTCCCTTGATTTTGGAAAGTGTGAATCACTATTGAATTAATACTTTTAAAAAACGAAATGTCACATTCTCACATAATATCAAACACATCCACACCAACACACATTTTACCAACATCTTATTAAAAAGCTAATCAAGGCCACAATCCGATCTTTATTTCACTTTATTTTTTTCTCAGTAGAGGCCATTTTTTATTTTATTGATTTATGTAGTCATAAATAATAAGAAGAACTTTTAGCAACATGTTTCTGCAGCAGTGTATGATTGTATCAGTTTACACCCAGACAGCATGGAGAATGTTGGACAGGTTAAGTTAAGACATGGATCATCACACCATAAATATGTCTACACATAGGCCTACGTTTATATAGGTTTATTTCATTTGTTACAGGCAGTGATGTATTCAACAAATGATAACAACTAATAAAAAGACAACATCTTAAAAAGCATCGCAAGCTACAAATGAAGAGAAAAAAAGGACTGAAATCGATGTATATAACTAGCTGAAGTTTGCTGTGCTTTATCCTAACATTACACAAAGAATGTCTGCAATCATTTAGTCTGGGACGACTGCACAAAACTCGGATTCAGTCCTGCAGAATTGGTATTTGGCCATACAGTGAGAGGCCCACTAAGGTTACTGAGTGAACAGTTGCTTTCACAGACTTCTACACCTGTCTCTGTACTGGAGTATGTGACTTCTTCAGGGAAGCGTCTTCACCAAGCTTGTCAGTTAGCTGGACTCATCTGGTGGAGTCTCAAAAAGAGAAGATGAAGACTTCGTTTTGACCCACAAAAGTGTGAGGCGTGAGTTTCAGACAGGTGAAACTGTTCTGGCCCTGCTTCCTGTGTCTGGAACATCCTTGTAAGCTAAGTTCTCTGGTCCACATCGTTGAGAGAAAACTTTTAGTGATACTAATTATGTGTTATTAGCACTCCTGAGCTGGCTGACGGAAGAGCAGTGGTATGTCATGTAAACATGTTGAAAGCATATACCATAAGAAATGTGAACCCAGATGTTCCTTGTTAAACCGGTGTCTGCAGCAGTTGTGTTACTTCCTACTGAATGTTTGGATTTTACAATGGTAATAAGTTGTTCTAATTAGTGATTCTCCTAAGTTTCTTTTTTTTTTTTAACGTTTATATTTTTTCCTATTAAATATACCACTTATATCGTTAGGTGATTCTTGAGTTTTTCGGAGAGGAGGTGTCAGAATCGCTCAGAAAAATCAGCAACAAAGATAATGGAAAGAAAATGAAGAGAGGCAGCAGCCTTCCCCAATCACTGAATGTACAGACATCATTTCATTTTTAAAAGTCACGGGAAAAGTCACTGTTGAGTTTAAGATCTTACAGATTAATTTGCTGTCCACGGAAAAACTTTGACCACAAAGTTTGCGAAAATTTCATGTTTTTTAAATTTTTTGTAATGTTGATTTTCTTCATTTTTTACTACCTTATACTTCAAGGCCCCCCTGTTGTTTTCTTAGGTGTTTTCGCCACACAAATCCAGTGTTTTGGGAGAGT
>NW_024874934.1:0-2126 GCF_018340385.1 Cyprinus carpio
GATGGAGGAGAGGGTCAGGTTTCCACAGCTGGTGCAGCAGAATAAGGAAACTAGAGTTAAAGAAAATATGTCACAGACACATCACTCATATATCAAAGGAATAGATATAATACAGAGTTTAAAAAAAAGTGTAGAACATAAATCTTACAGTGGATTTGTGTGGAGAAGCAACATATTAAACAAGCATTTTACAACAAGGTGTCCGCATTGAGCTGCCATTGTATAAATCACTCCATCCAATCCTGCCATCAGACATCCACAGTGAATCAGGGCTCAGCCTCGTATTAACTGTTACAGAAATAATGGAATATAATAACAGAATTATTGTTCATTATATATGTAGGCTTCACATTTTGCATTTATCTCCATACCTAAATGTGTTTTAGGTTACTGTTTTTCTATGAATACTAGACTTTTTATTATTATAAATAGTTTTTTTTTCTCTTACTGTGTAGTGAAGAGTTAATTGTTGGAGTTTTACCTGTGGCTACCATGACCTACAAAATGTGTATGTGGTACTATGGAATAACATATGGTCAGTTTTAATGAGCAAATATATAAAGAAAAGCAAAAGAAATATTATAAAGGGACCAACTCAGACAGAGCTGTCAAAAATACTTAAATATTTTCTTCTATATATAAAAATTAGTTGTTTTTATTTTATATACACTTTAACACAAATATTTTTTAAACAAATTTTATATTTGCATCCCAACTCTAGGAAGGCACTTTGCTATCAAATATCCATTTCTCATGAAGAAAAAAAGAAAAAAAATCAAAACCACAAGTGTATTTGCCACTGTGTGGTAACTGATTCTTAACCTGTGTGTACGCACTGAAAAATATTCAGGGCAGGGTGTAATCTTGACACACAGAGAGGAAAGCGATAAATGTACACATTTCAATATTTTCATACTCTTTTAGTACTGGTTTGAATGAAATTTAAATGCCTAATAAAATATAATAACTAATAAAATAACCTAATAAAATAAAAACAACTGAACTAGGAGATGAAGATATTTTAAAATATTTTCAACATATGGTGATTAAAAGTAAAAAAAAAAATAAAAAACCCACCAGGATACATTTACAAATAAATACAGGTAGCAAAAAAGTAACGTTAGCCCTTGACATTATGTCCTTGAGGTAACCCTCCCTCACAAAAAAAAAAAAAAAAAAACCTGTACTAAGCAATATTTAACCATTAAACTGTAGCAATATTTATAACCTCTCTAAACATGAGCACATTGGGTTTCCTGTATCCAGCTCAGGAAAAATTATAATAATAATAAAAAAAATTAAAATACATGAATGTCCACGTGATCGTAGGCTACATATTTGCGGATGACCGTTGTGATTTGTATCAGATGACCGATTGTGATTTCCTCAGCCTACTGTACCCTCAACATTTTTGGATCGTTTTTCCCACATTAATAACCTGTAAATAGCACCAGTTGTATATATTAAGTTCCTGTTCAATCATTAAGTCTGTTTCTACTACTGTTGTTTTAAACGTTAATTACTAGTCGTCTTTAAGTTTGTTTGTAGTTTAACGTCAGTTCGTCCAAGTGGTTGGTAAGTAACATTTATATGGATTAATCAGCCCTTTCTTTAAGTTATTATATTCGAGATAAAAATCATTATACATGTAAACACAGACACACACTAATATTAAAGTTACAAATACAAACAACCTAACTAAAACTAAATACCGAGATGTTAAGGGGGCTTTTTTTCCCCCTCGCGAAACAGCTGAGGTAACGTTACGTCATCTCATTCACTTAAACGCCATTCTGAGCGGCTCCAATCACCGGTCGGGCGGGAAAATCTGAAGCGCTGCTCTGCTCAATACTCATTGGTTTAGGCCTATCGGCACTGAGGGAAATAATGTACAAATTTGAAATGTAGCTATACATAGCTCTTGTGCTGAATCTAAAATCGCCACTCTGTACCCTCAAATAGGATTACTTTTCGAGGGACACCCATTTGTGGTGGTCCAAAACATGAGTGGACGCTATCAAGTGCACTCATTCACTCCTATTTTACAAGTAAGATTTACACTCAGCGGCTGTCCGAAATTGCTCACTCGTTCATTCATTCTCCAAGTTAGCTGTTTTATTGGACGC
>NW_024874935.1:0-3313 GCF_018340385.1 Cyprinus carpio
GTCTAGAGGCTATTTAATAGGTCTGCCTCCCATGTAAGATTTTTCTAGGTTACTAGTCGTTCATTTGTCATTATTCAACTAATCGCAGGATTATACTACATTTACATCTATAATCCATAATGAGCCTTAATATATTTCGCGCTCAAGCACATGCATTAGCAGAAGTAGCCCAATAATTGTAAAAAAAAAGGGAGACATTTTAATTATTTATTAATAAACAAATGTTTTCTTGTCGGCTGCAAGATGAAATTCACAGTGCTGACTCTCTCCACATGGACGCACCTTTAAAGAGAAATACAACTATGGCGTTATTTTTTAGTCAAAAGTTATGAGCGTGTAAGACATGCTCACGAGCACATTATGTTATTTCACACGCGCAAAAATTAACCTTCAGCTGGCATGATAAAAGTACTCGCGCACAAATTCAACAACCGAGAGGTGTACATGTAGCCTGCGAAGCGAGCGCCTGGCATACTCTCATAGGTTAACTCTGCTTGTACAGTGGGGTTCCCTGAGCCGCCAGCGGTTTTCTGCTTGCGAGCGTTGTTTTGCCGGCCAGCAGTGATTCTCAAGTAGCTTCAGGGCTGATTTTCGTCTCTCAGCCTACATGACTTGACAATTTAAGCGGAAAACTAAGGAGGGCACTGACTTATGATTGTCATTTTCACACGGGACATCTTGTACTCTTTGATTGACAGCTCTCATTAGTTACAGAAAGCTACGGAGATTGGGTTAATGTTACCACCGAAGAAGAGTGGGAATGATATTAGGCAATGCAGCTGTTTCTAATATACAATAAAGAAGGTCTCTGCCTCGTATAACATGCGCGCAGATCCTAGTTAATCAATTACAACGATGTATATATTGCGACCGACAGACTACGTTGTATCGTAGGTGTCGACGCCATCGCACATCAGTGGTGGCGGAATTATATTTGAGACCTAATTGTCTCGTCCAGAAACTGTGCAGTGAAATGAATGACTGAACTCCGGCAGATACTTGACCCCGTGCCTGCCTTTTTTTATGGTTATCGATAACGCATATTATTACCCCTATATACTGCAATTCTCATTCATACATGAGAATATAATTGTACTATTGTCTCTGTTCTGTATACATTTGTAAATTTATAAAGGTATTTGGTTGAGACAAGTGACAGCAGAATACCAAAATAGCCGGTAGGCAACCATTATAGCGCATTATTAGGCCAGCCATTATTATTTCTGAATGTAATAAAATGCAACTTATACATGACTTTCCTCAGAAACTGAATTTATTTTTTAGCCTGTTTAAAAAAAAAAAGCAAACGAAAATAAGCGATTAATGGGTTAAAAATTTGTTACTGTGGGTTAACAGTAATTATAATTATTATACTTAGGGCAGAGTGGGCCTAATCTAGGCTATCAGGTTTTTTTTCTTTTTTCATTGCATCTGGTGACTTTGTGCAGAAAAAATCGAATTATATTGTTAGTTCTAATTATATTGTTAACACAAGTTCATTTAGCTATTTAACATGCACTGTGACATTTTACCCCTTTTTAACTTATAAACTCCTTGAGATTTTTAAAGTCAGTTTAATAGTATTGAAGTTCAAGTTTTAAAAAAAAAAAAAGGTTTTAAATGCTTAAATTATTTCTATGAATTAATAATATGTTATCAGGTTTTAATTGCTTAAATTATTTCCCTAGAATTAATAATATGTTATCATGTTTATTCTTGTAGAAAATAAGTGTTTATTCTTTTAAGAAAATAAGGGAAAAAAAAGGGACATCCAAATATTATTCATATTTGTTTTGCTTCACCTATTTATGTAGCTACAATTATTCTAAAAAAAAAAAAAAAAAAAAAAAAAAAAAGCATAATGTAATTAAAAGTGCCATCGGCCTATGGTAAATTTGTTACCATTATAGAAATTGTGACTTTAAAGGTTAGTGGATTTAGGAGGTGGTGAAAATACTGCGAAATTACTAAATGTTATGGGATTTTAAAGCATAACAACTGAAAGGAGCTATAAACGTGTATCAAAAGCATTTTTTTTTAAACAATGGCACTTAAAGAGTTTTGAACTAAAATATTATTTCAACCATATAGCCTGTGAATAAATAAAATGCATACTTTTCATGAAAGAAAGAACACTTTCAGAGTTTGCTTCTACAGTGTTTGGATTTGTACTTCAATAATGAGCTCAAGTTTAGGAATAGGCAACCGTTTTTTTTTTTCTGCTCTCTCTCTCTCTCTCTCTCTCTCTCTATTTAACTCTCTCTCTATTTAATTAACAGCATTAACTTACAATTAAATACATCTGCTTCCAGCTCAGGTAGAGACTGAATGTTTTTCTGCCTTGCTAAATGTTGGGCTCATGATCGGTAAAATTTGTATTAAACTCCAAATTGATTTAGTTAAATCAAAACTGCGCGGACTTACAGGCTGGAGTGCAGTTCTTGTGAAGTCCAGCGTATTTATGAAAGCGGGGAAGCAGCTGATGGAGGACTCAGCTTGGCCAGTCTTAAAAAGGCATTCCCGCCAAAGCGCTACGTTCACAAATAACAATGATTTTCGTAAAATAATGATTAAGGTATCAATTGATAATTTATTTATTATTATAGTCTTAATGAAAACAATAATATGGGCTCACCAGGAAAATAATGAATACATAAAAAAGAGTAGGGGCTGCTGTGAGTGCAGGCAAAGTTTTCAACCAGTAACGCGGCCAAACACCGTTCCTCACAGCCCAAAAAACAGACCGAATTCAGTTCAACTGGAGGAGGGGGGTTGGGGAGTGGTAGTTCTGTACTATAGCTTGTGGGGAGATTGAGGATATAAATGTGTGTGAATCTCTTGGGTCTTTCCTTATGGACGAGGAGGCCTCTTATGAAGTGTATCAAGCACTTACTACCAGAATATAGGTTTAGATAGGACTACCGTCATTTTTGGTTTTAGGACAACTTTGAAAGAAGGTTTTGATCCACTTCAATCATTGACTAATGTATAAGCGCCAATATAGTTTATTAGTTATTTTCACTTCAGAGGGAGATGCCGTAACTCAAAAAAATAAAATAAATAAATAAAATTCGCAAACTACATCAGACCAGTCCAGACATCAGTATGATCAAGTCTATGATGTTTTATAGGCTTTTTTTAGATTTGGGAATACGTAGTTACGTTTGATGACAAGACAAAAACATTTTGGAGATTTTGGAACATTTATTATTATTATTAATTAATTATTATTATTATTATTTTTTTTGTAGCCTGTTTACAATGCACAAACCAGAAGCAACAATATCTGCAGAGAAGGGTTGGCCATTCTCAA
>NW_024874936.1:0-1765 GCF_018340385.1 Cyprinus carpio
TTCACTGATTATAACGGGAGTGTTTTGCAACGATTGAGCTTGACTGACTGCGAGTACAGCAGAGAAGGAATTGTGCACTGGGTTGCTTGAGTCTTCAAACTAATAAATCATATGGGCACAAAACTTGCTACAAGAGCTATATCCACTATTATGAACAACAAAGTAATATTTGACAAATTTTGTCTTTCAGATTATGAAACTGATCAAACACAAATCTCAAGATACTTCATCATCTTCACAAGCATAATTTGAATTCAGAGTTTCGAAAAAGTTTGTCTAAATTGGTGGAAATCCACATGGAGGTCAGATGGCTGGGAGAAGTGAGCCTCCCCTTCCATCCACCACAGAGAGCAGCTGGAGACGATGGAGGACTTTGAGAGAGAGGCAGGAACGCCTCAAGAAGAGGCTAGCCTTTGAGTCCCTGGTATGATTTGCAAGACACACTCTGGAAGTAATGTAATTTTATGCTCTGTTTTATTTATCAATGCTCTTCTGTCGTATATCAGTGAGGCGTGTGATTATCTGATGTTTTCTAACATGACAGGAATATTACCCCCTATCTTTAAAGGTGTTTCAGCTTGCAAAAGAATTGGAGGGGAAAGATGTAGGGGATTATGTGCAGGGTGGCAAATTATTTTCTTGGTATCCTACATACAGAACTTGCCAAACAGGTTCAATTTATTGTCACAGTTTGCCAGTCGACAGAGATGTGACATATCAACCTCTGCTTATACTATACTCTCATTTTGTCCCAAATCTGTATCTATTTCTTTCTGTACTGGAACATAAAATAAGTGTTTTTATTTTTTTTATTTTTTATTATTAGTATTTTTTTTTTGGGAATGTGGGTAACCAAACCAGTTGCTGGTCCACATTGACTTTGACAGCAGGAAAAAATATTAAGGAAGTCACTAAGGACCAGCAACTGTTTGTTACCCACATTCTTCAAAATAACTTTCATGTTCAACAGAAGAAATAAACTATTTTAGGTTAAAAAAAAACAACTCAGGGAAAATGGGATGAGTGGATGATCATTTTTTTTCTGGGGGGGGTGGAACTATCCCTTAACCCCCATATTCTGTAATAATGAAGAAGTTTTAATATCCCCCCTGACTTTTTGTGCTTTTTTCAGTTGCTTATAAATAGATACATGGCTAAAGCCTATATCACTAATCACAGGCAAACTATTACAATAATATGGTAAATAAAGTATTGGCAAAGAAGAAGGATTGTGTTTCTTTTTGGAGAAAACAACATTTATGCGTGGTTAGTAAAAAAATTAAAATTTTGAAGTCACTGAAATAAGGTCATAAAACACATACAGAACATTTGTTCACAGGACTGTCAAACCTGGAGCTTGTAGCCCAGAATTTTTGCTTCAAAATGATGTGAAAATCATCTTGTTTACTACTACAGAAAACAATAGATTGATTTAAAATTTCTAAGACACTTTTTGTTTCAAAAGGGCATATGCGAGTAGGCTCAACTATCATGAATATTTGTGTGATTCACACCTGAGAAGATGAGTGACCGAGAGGGAAGAGTTACAGGAAAGAATGTGAGGACAAAATAAATGTATATATTTTTAGGTTTGTAGTTTATTTAGAATATATTTAATTAGCCCCCAAAATAACTTGAGATTCACTTGCGAGTGCAGTTAAAAAGTTTATTAGGAACAATCAAAGCTGACTTTCAAAGCAGAATTTTTAGCATCATTACTCCAGTCACACAATCTTTCAGAAATCATTCTAATATTCTGATTTGC
>NW_024874937.1:0-1484 GCF_018340385.1 Cyprinus carpio
GAGAAGAAGAAGAGAAGTTTTGTTCCCAATGTTAGGGAAAATGACAGGGTGTTGGCAATCTGTTGAAACAATACACATAGGGGTTGGGAAGTTGGGTGGCGTTAGCAGGGTAACACTACCTAAACTAAGTATTGAGGAAAAACCCCTAATTTTTTCTTTTGGGGTTTGCTCGACAGGCTTAAGCCAATTGGGAAAACTCTAGGAAAATTTTGGCTGAGTTAATTAAATAACTGACGGAGAGAGAGAAAAGAGAAGGCCTAACAGGTAGAACCACAAATCTTTCAATTGTAAAATGAAATTCAAATTTCAAACTTAGAAAAAGTATTTCCTGTTTAAAAATGTAATTATGTTATCCTTAAAATTGCTAAGAGCAATTCAGGTTAATTAATCAATAAGTATCTTGAAACATGGTAGCCCAAAGCCTACTTAACTGCAGAAGAAGTTAAAATTTCAGAGCAAAAGATATTGACAGTTCAAGGATTAACATCTCTGATGTTGTTGGCATTAGATTATAAGAGCAATTATAATTCTGTTCATCAGCAAGCATTAGTTAAGTACGTTACAAGAAGGAACTGAACTTAATTTATGAAATTAAATAAAAATTCCAAATCTGGGATTAATTATGGTAAATGAAATCAAAACTTCAAAACTATAATTACTTAGCTTAATAATATCTGCTGATATCATTAAAATCATAAGAGCAGTTATAGTGAACTAATCACAATGGTGTACCTTAAAGTAATGAGAGGATGAGAACCATCATTAATTATTACCAGAACAATAGTGTTTCCAACTGATAAGAGAGTAAACAAGGTAATGCTTATTACGCTTGCATCTGTCAACGTCCTTTTCAATGGGAGGAGAGGAGAAGAGATTAATAAATGTAAAAAGAGAAAAGAAGAATGAGGGGAGAGTGAGTTAAAGTTCAGATGCTTAACAGATGTAAAGTCACTTCAACACTTCCAACCACTGTAAAACAAACACACACTGTATTAAGTTTCCCCACAAAAATGCTCCTGTGCTAACTTGCTTTAGCCTTCAAGGCTACTAGCTTTGCATATGCTTCAATGTCAAGGCGTTAGCTTCAGTTAGCTTAGCTTCATGCTAGGCTATTTGCTTGTAAATAGGCTCAAATTACCCTGGAAAAGGTATCTTGGAACTTCCGGGTTATGGCTGTTACTTTGGCGATGTATACTGCCAGCTCGTTAGCTGTGAGGTAGATTAATCTACAGATTTACTGTAGTTAATAAAATACGTGAGTGAGATCGCGGCGGGCTTTCAGCCGACTTGTTTTAGTCTACAGACAAAAACACACATGGATTTACCAACAATTCTACTCTTGATCAAGATTTCACAATCTCTCCCTTAACATAGCGTTCGGACACTCTCTCTGAGCACCGCCCAAAGTTCACTGCCAGTACCAACCACAACCATCACATCCCAAACGGGAGATATGATCACCACAGGAACACGCGACAAACAAA
>NW_024874938.1:0-1854 GCF_018340385.1 Cyprinus carpio
GTCCATTGTGCGCTTGTAAAGATCAGTACATATAAGTTCTTACAAGGTAAAGTAATCATCACATATACATTGGTCATTCATATCTACATGTCATTTCCATCAATAAACAAACCTTTGTAATTGGTCTGTCTATAACACTTGTCTTTGTTTTTAAAGTCAAAACTCACAGACAATTCCCTTTGAATCTTTTCTTTGTGTCAATAACCTTCCCTAACATCCAAGATCCCCTAGGGTCAGTAGGGATCTGCAATTAACAACACAATGTCACCATTTTGCATAGTTTCTTTTCTTTTTAAACCATTTCTGTCTCTCTTGTAGGTTTGGAAGATATTCTCTAACCCATCTTTTCCAAAATATATCAGCTAAGTATTGTATTTTGCTTCCATCTACGTCTACTATACGTGTCTGATTTCTGAAATAACCAGGTGGTAGAATGTAGGTTGCCCCTTTAAGAAGTAAAAGGTGGTTAGGCGTTAAAGGTTCAAGGTCATTTGGACTATCGGTTGTGGTAAGTGGGCGACTATTCATTATGGCTTCTACCTCCACAGATGAAAGTGTGAAGAGATTAACATCATCTAAATTTGATCCTTTGTTAGTGATAGAAGTGTTTGTTTGACCTGTTTTTATTAACCTCTCCCATACTCCTCCCAAAGTGTGGAAGAGGCGGCAGGTGGGTTGAAAATCCATTCTATGCCCTTTTGTTGCAGAGCAACTTGGAGTTTGTGGTTTTGGTTCCACTCTTTTATGGCCTTCTTTAGTTCAGGGAGTCAGCTGATGTCAGGTTAGTTCCATTGTCAGATCTTATTTGTGCCTTGCCTCTCTGGACATCTGCATATGAATCTCACGGATTGCATTGATGCATGAATCAGTGTCAAGTGAATTGGCTATTTCCAAATGTATTGCTGAGAGTTGTGAAACAGGGTAAAGATGACACCATATCTTTTTCACCTCTCACCTCTCAGCCCTCTTTTTACTGGCTAATTGGACCAAAGAAGTCCGCTCCAACAAAGGTAAATGGTGGTAAATCTGGTGTTGCACTTCTTTGGTAAGTCTGCCATTTTTTTGTTCTCCTAGGGTTTGAATGTAAGCGCTTGCAGAGCACACACACTCAGACCGTGCATTTTCTAGCAAGGAATTTGCTGCTGGAATAGCATTATTGCTGTCGCAAAGAGTTGGCTAACATGTGATTCCTCCTTCCACAGTGGCCAAAAAGTTGTTCATGGATGTGTTTCAACACCGGTTTGAACCGCGATGAGGTGTTTGGAGAGGGATCATAGGACTGTTTTTGGTCCTCTGTATAGCCATTTTTGTAATCTTCCTCCTGTAAAGGTATACCATCTTGCAGGGAGAATAGGATCAAGCTTCACCGAGATATTGCTCTGACGACTGGCGTGGAGATGTTTTCCTTTTTGCAAGGTTTGATCCTCTTCTGGAAATGCCTGTTGTGTAAAAGCATCCTGTTACATTTCTGCTCTTTGACATCTTCTAAAGTAATCTGCTGTACATTCATACATTTTTGACGATTTGCATTTTTCTTTCCATCAGACATTTTTTTCTCTGCATTTGAGTTCTTACTTGTGTTGTGGTAAGTATTTCCTTTGGTTTGTGACTTAGTTGCAAGAAAAGCGATCCTTTGGCTAGATATAGCAAGCTACTGCTCTTGGTTAGATTAATTTCCAATTGAGTGATAGTGTATGAATGTATGGTAGGATTTTGTTCTTCCTTTGCAATTAGAAGTTCATGATGAGGAAGCATCCTTCTTCACTACCTCGGCATCCTCATCACCTTCATCGTTTGTGGTGAAATGTGAATTTGTCCATTCTGAATTCATGACATTTGAGGAATTCTGGACCA
>NW_024874939.1:0-1900 GCF_018340385.1 Cyprinus carpio
GGTACCGTCGAATACCCCCATCGGAGTATGAGGTGGTAAAGGCCCATATCAATATGTTGTTGGAGGCTAAGGTGATACGCGAGAGTTGTAGCCCTTACGCATCCCCTATAGTTCTTGTCAAGAATAAGGACGGTGGTCTGCGGATGTGCGTAGACTACCGTCAGTTGAATCTGAGAACGCTAGAAAGGACGTTCCTCTTCCCTGCGTGAGGAGTCATTAGGTCACTGATGCAGGGGCCCGTTGGTTTTCCACCATGGATTTAGCTAAGCCCGGATACAATCAGGTCCCACAATGTCCGGTAAAGACAAACTCGACCTAAGACTGCATTTTATATGCCATTAGAAGACTATTTGAATGGAATAGTATGCCTTTTTTGGCCTTTACAAAAGCACCTCAAAATGTGTTTACATTCCCGTAGATTTGTCTGGCGTTTAATTAGGTGATCCAACAGTGTCCAGTCATTGTTGCACAGCAATCATATCTGGATGACATGAAATTGTTTTCATCTTCAATTAGAACAACATCTGGAGCATGACTGGAGCTTGTTTTTTGAGTAGGTTACGGTCGCGAAGGTCTTACAGAGCAAAAGTTGCAGAGGATGCGGCGCTTTCTTTGGTTCGGAGATCACATGCTCGCTGAATGGCGTTTAAGCCGATGGTGTTTCTCCACAGACCCAAAAGAAGATTGAGGCTGTGGCCCAGTGGCTACAACCTACTAGTCAATGTCAAACTTAAACTCCTTCTTGAGCTTTGGAGAGAGTTATTACCATGGGTTGTGGAGAGGTTTGCTAAATTAGCAGCCCTCGTAAGCCTAGTTGCAAGTTTAGTGGCAGAAGTCTCGGAAGAGGAAAGAGCAGGGAACCGGAGTTTTGCAAATTAGCTGGACTACCCTCATCAGAGAAGTTTTGAGAGTTTGAAGGGTAAGCTCATTTCTGCTCGATTGCTCTGTTATGCGATTTTCCCTCCTTTTTATTTTGGGCTGGGCGTAGCCTGGGTGGGTTGGGTGCAGTCCTTTCCCAGGAGCAGGGTGGCAAAGTAAGACCTGTGGCATATGCAGAGTCATTGGCCTAAGACCCACAAGGCAGTAATATATCAAACTATAGTTCTATGAAACTAGGTTCTGAAAATTAAAGTGGGCCATGGCAATTTAGAGAATATCTAGTAGGCCATAAATGTGGTGTACGCAGTAACAATCCTCTCAGCCATCAGACCTCCCGCTAGGGTGGGGCTACAGGGCGGCGCTGGGCATCACAACTTGCTTTGCTTTTGATTTTGAAGTTAAGTATTATGGAAGACCTGGGAGGTGTAATAAGAATGCAAGCGCCTTGTCTGCGTCAGAATCCTGCCAGTACTGGAAGTGGCAGGTAGCCTGTTCCCAGGTACAGGGGTTCCCCTTCAGTCACGTCAGGCTAACTCGCTGTACCATTGGCTCCCTGTTGCTTGTCAGGCCGTGGTGACTGCTGCTTACCGGGTCATTCACTTGATCATATGGGGGGCTTACAAGAGGCCGACCCAGTAATGGGGTGAGATTCTGGGTTTTGGAGAAAGCAAGAGTTCCCTGGGCCTCTTGAGCGGCGGCAGCTTTCACAGGTGCTCTAATTCTTCTTCGGCAGTGGGACCGCTGGTGGAGAAGCAGGGGAGTGATTACGTGCATTTTTCGTCTGATGGTGGGGTGAGATTTTGCAAGTAGTTTTACCTTCTGTACGCAGCGTGAGTGTTGCAAGGGTTGCATCAAGAAACACGGGCACCGGGATTGAACGCACTACGAGTTTGTGCGTCAGCGGTGTTATTTGGCCGGTATGAAGCCAAGGTGGCAGATGGGGTTCAGGAGTGTGAACGATGTCAAGTGGCCAAAGACACTGAACGGCTGCCGTAGTTTTATGGGACATTTTTGCGTCCCC
>NW_024874940.1:0-1706 GCF_018340385.1 Cyprinus carpio
AAAGGTAACTTACTGAAAAAGTGTTGGTGCTTAAAGTGCTTCCCTGAGCTGAAATTTACACTTAAAACATCTCAAGATAAAAGAAATAAAAAGAAAATCTAAATTAAAGTGTTTTAAGGGCTTCAAACTGAACATCTCATGGCTCAATGTCTTATGGACTATCCTCCATTGCAGTCACATGCCCCTCGGACTGGCCAACTCCTGTAGTTTGGCCTTCTTGATCTTTGGCCTTGGCTAAACCAGCTGGCTACACACCTCTCTAGCATCAAAATCTTCCAGACTTGGCCCTCTACACCGATTCTTATCAGATCTTCACTGTGTCTGGAATGGAAGGGATGCTCTAGTGTCTGCTCTGAACAGCTAAACAGTCCCTAAACAGCTTATAATACTGTCTCAGCTATTACAATAGCTCAGCCTTTGTATGTAATATAAAGTGATTCTATGTTTTTTTATTAAGTTAATTTAGAAAAATGTTAGGAAAAATTTTTTTGTTTGTTAAATATAAAAATTTTAGTTTTTTTTAAAAAATGCTTGACTAAGTTGCCAGCGTTAGACAGTGAGCCTATGTTTTTTGATCCAATTTAGCCTTCTCAAAATCCCGTACGACTCCGCCCTAAGTAAAATCTATAGATATAAAACAGTTCAAGTATATAGCAATGTTTAAATGTTAGACCCAGATAAATGTGAGCTATATCCAATAGTTTGCAGCGAGACGCTTGTGACATGGAGACGCCGGGCGTGATCACTTGCATTTTTTCTCTAGTGGATTAATGCCTGGGCCATTTTTTGCCTCAAAGCGTAAGAGTAATACATCATTAAGTAACTGCAAAGGGTCTACTTTATTTGTGTGCACTCACAATATCCAACAAAACGTTATGCTTTCTAGCTGTGTCGCCTCTTTAACAGGAGTACAAAAATGAACCGACACTCAATTGAAAACAATGCCTAAATTATAAATATATCTATAGACATGATAAATATATCTATAGACATGATAAATAGACATGATAAATAAATGATAAATATATCTATAGAAAGCTTTAGAAATGACTTACTTAACGAAATGAAACCAATCGAAAACGAAATTATTTCGTATAATCATAATCCGTAAAAATGCCACTTCTCTCTAATGCTCTTCTGATGAGATGGCATCCGGATCCAGCAACTTCAGCCTGGCGACACACCACAGAAACACTGTTTTATTAAGTAATATTCAGATATCTCCTTACTATTTTCCCCTACACATTTATGCCATTACTTTGCCGGTGCTTTGTATATCATTAATGTTCGTACTGTCTGTATTCAGTTATTTCTCTGAATAAATTATGTGTATATTTTTAATGTCCTGATTGAGCAACATCTATTTCAGACTCTCCAAGATCGTGCAAATATGTTTACTAACATTTACTGTTCCCATGTAAAAATGTTGTATGCTAAATTAATAAATTTTAACCACTATTTAAATCAACTGCTTCAAAATGAATGCTGTTAACAAAATCATTGTTGAAACATTTGCAGTTAGCACCTACTGTACGAATAAAAACACTATAACAAAATTATATAAACAATGAATAACTGTTCAAGGCGAATAAAGATATGTGTATACAAAGCATAAATCTTTCTTCAGATTTCAGAATGAGCACTTTGTCATTTGTTATATGTTGAGGTCATGTCCATCTGAAGTTTATCATGTTCATGATGTTCAG
>NW_024874941.1:0-1938 GCF_018340385.1 Cyprinus carpio
GGCCCCACAGGGAAATTGCCATCTCTTTGTTGGGGGGGTGGCAGTGTGTCACACATCCATTTGAGTATTTAACCCCTTTTGTCTCAGGAATGATCTGTAAAAAAGGGAGGAAAACCATAAAAGAGGAACATCATATATTTTATTTTTTCAAATTTCACATTCTTGGATTAAAACCCATTTCATGTATGTTTTCTAATAAGGCTGGATTACCTTGTCACAAAACCTGGCATCTTTTTATGTTTCTTTGGCTCTCCCCCAATGGATCAAAGGTAGAGAGCCCTCCTCTCTTGAGGAAACATGACCTTAAATTGCCATTTTTGATATATTAAAAAACTCACTTTCAAAATAGCAAAGAAATGAAATACCCTACCCACAACTGGTAGAAATGTAAGCAGGTGCTTAACAGTCATGTATTCTCATTTGAGAAACAGCATAAATGTTTTAGAAACATAACTGCATAAAAATATCAATTCAATCTATGAGAAAAAATACCGTCAAAGGTCCAATGATGGCAGTCATTAATTATACCTAGTATGATTTTGTACTTTCGCCCACTTGGAAAAACAAAATATATGTACAAACCTACATTTTTCACAAGTTTTCTAATACTTTAGAAGAAGTATTTATCACATCTTCTTTAACTCATACCCTGCCCATCGGTACAGCATTTATAAAGCACTTTATATTTAAACTTAGATCATTATGGTCAGTCCATGATAAGCATGAAAAAGGTGAACAACCTTAACACCAATAGCATACTACTTTTGTTTTTCTTAGTAAGCTTTTTACTTTGTATTTTTAATCTCTGGATCAGATTCCCCTGTATCTTCTCTTGTCTTGTATTCTGTGGTGAAGTTACTTTTAATTAATCTTTTGATTGTTTCTTGGTGTGCCTTTTTCGCCTATTAATAGTCCTTGTGTATTTAGGGCCCAATTCACTTAGGATTAAAATGGGGACTGCCAGAGCCCAAAGCCATTTAAAAAAAAAAAAAAAAAACAGCTCTACCTTTAGATATCAAAGAGGATAGCTTTCTTGATTAACAACAACAAAACAAAGGTTAGTTACAGTTCTAAATAAAGCCTCTTTTTCTTAAAAAACTAATCCATGTTTTTTCTAAGGTTTTTCATAGGCTTTGTAATAACTATAATAAAGCAGATCACCTTCACTTCTTTTGCCCGCTTCTCTGTTGCCAAATGTTGACATTTTCAAAAAAGTGTCGATGGCTGCAGCCTTGTTGCAGGACCTCGTGTTATATTTTTTTGCACCAGGAGGAGTATATAATGCTATTCAAGGGACCTGACATTGAGAAAGAAAAGAAGCAAAACAACAACTTTGCAATTATATGGAGGTAAAAAAAAAATATATCTGGATAATCAAACTAAATGACGATCATTATTATTTTTTTAAAATACTAAAATACTGTATCAATAACATTGTCACAAAGTAAAGATGTCATTTTAATAGCAATGCATATTAACATGTCTGATGAGCTTTGGCTAAGTCTAACCTCGCCAAGTTCCATTGATGGTGCTGTTTGATATATGTCCATGTAGTAAATTTTATGAGTCCTATTTTTGACAGCAGTACATACACATTTTTCCCCCCAGGCCTGTCTTACACCTGTCAATTAAAAACAGCAATAAAAGGATCACAAAGGTTTAAAAGGTCTTTTCTCCTTAAGGCTGTATCCGTGCAGTGCAAGGGCAGCCAAGTATGTTTATCTAATACTTTGTAATGTAAAAATATTTTTATAAAACTAAGACAGTTGTTCCTTATATGATCTGCTTTTGTCATTTTTGGAATACTAAATACATACATGTTTCTGTTCCCGATGCCTGGATAGATTTATCTGCAGAGCTGACTGGAGAGGGAGGATGGACAGGTGGAGAAGGTGCTGTGGGGCTGACTGGATCCAGAGCTGACTGAGGGGGAGGATG
>NW_024874942.1:0-5332 GCF_018340385.1 Cyprinus carpio
AAGAGAGAGGTTAAGGAATAGGTTAAGAACTACTTAGCGATAAGAACGTTTTGGGGAACCGGGACCAGATTAATAACAGAATTAAATCAGCTTCTCTCTGATTTGGTTGTTTGTTTTATTGACTCAGCTTTAAATAAACTGTAGTGATGGCGAGATGAAGCCTCATGAAACTATGAAACTTTTTCATCAAGGTTCATTTCTCGAGGAAGCTTAATAATACTCCGCAATAACACCTGAGTGGACAAAGAGAGTGTAACACAAGCAGATACATTACAGATGATGACCTGATATGATCTATGATACACTGTTGTATTGCCAGTTAGGAGAGCTTGAAATAACGGCAAAAAAAAAAAAAAAAAAAAAAAACACGTTTCCACATAGACTAATCTATTTATATGAATATAATGTGTATTTTCTGGTTGTATATGATGATTGTATAACATAACTGTGCTCAGCAAACTATATTAGCTTATTTGAAATGAATGGGGCCTACTATAAATGTGTACAAAATCAAAGTCTTTGGTCACCAACAGACAGGAGGAGCAATAGTAGTGATCACAAACTGGAAAGTGTTGGGGATTTAACTAAGGAATGTGCTTGCATACTGGGAGACAATGATGAAGAGGGGTATTCTTTAGAATGTTTTTCATTTAAGAACATTAAAACTAAAAACTTCTCCTGCCTTTGAAAGCTTACTGTTTTGCTTGAAGCACAAAGATGAAGCCAGGAGAGAGGAAGTATTTTGGCATTCAATAATATCTGCAGTGCTGTAGAGAATGAACAAAAACTGAGTCAGTTGGAGTGTGATGTAATGGCATTATATGAGCACCATTCATGTATTTCAGGACTTATTACAGCACATAGAACAGTTATTTGATAGATAAGCAAGGAAAGGCCAATTTTTAATTCCCGTTTATTAATATTCATCTCACAGGAATGTTTGTCCTCCTAAATAATGTATATATTGAAATCTACACAAATTTAAATGTAAATGTATACTCTATACATCACATGCAAAAAATAATGTGCAATATATAAATGCATTTTCATGTTATCAAAAAATAAAAGCATAAATAAGCTACCATAAATACTGCTTAAAACAGACCTATTTCAAGCAACGCTTGAATACCACCTATTTAAGTAATAAGAATTGTATAATTTGTACAAGTTTAAGCACCTAGAAATGGCAACTCAATGTGAAAGCATGACATCTGTATCACCAAAATACCCACATGCAAAGAAAATAAAAAGCGAATCTGACCTGTAGTGGTTTTAGGGAAACACCTGTAGATGGCGCTTTCATGCACATGAGCTGAGTTCTAAGCGGCTATTCTACTCACAGAGAATGACTTTCTGCATTTTAAAAAACAAGACGCCAGAAATCTAATCCAGGAAATAACAATAAAATATGAAATGGGAAATAATAATAATGCCATCCTACAGCGCACGACGTTAAAAGGCTTGCCTTGACCTGCGGTAACAACATGGTGACAGAGTTAACTAAGCTGGCTTTTTCGGGCTTTGAGCCGACTTTAGTGAATTACAAAGAACAGGTTTCTTCAAATCCAACACTGGAGGCCTCATTGTCCTGCAGAATACTGCAGCTTTGTAGTAACGCTGAAAAACCTTGATTAGCTTTGTTGTTTGTAAGCTATTGGTATGTTTAACAAGATTACGTCCCTAATATGAATGAATATGAAAATAGATTAATCATTTTTATACATATAAGTTGCATATTTTAGTTTTTGTTCAATTGGTAAAAAAGATTTGTTTATATTTTCAATAATATTAAGAGGTTTACACAAAGAGTTGAACTGTAAACTATACAGAAACATGCAACTTTGCTCAGATTAAATGTCTTGCTTTGGTCTACTACTGGAAGTGTTCCAATAACTCTGCTAAACTTGTAACAATCACCAAAACTGAAACTAAAATGTATGAAGATTAAATAAAAAATGTGTCTCACAAAAATAAAAACTAAACTAAAACTAACAAAAACCATGAATTAAACTATTTAAGACTATTTAAATTTGAAAGCGATAAAAAATAAAAAGCAACTTAAAATTCAAAACTATAATAATATCCTTTGGATTTGATCTCTGCGTGTGTCTCTGTTTCTTCGGGAAAGCTGACACGAGCTCTCTCTCTCTCTCTCTCTCTCTCTCTCTCTCTCTCTCACATTCTCTCTCTCAGTTTAAAACCTGCAGCTTCTGCACCAAAACCCCTTCAGCTCTCTTCTGTTCGTTCTGGCCAAGTGTAGTGTTGATAAATGTTATATCATAGCTGATAAATGCTATAGCCCTTTAAGGGTGATGTTACATGGGAAGGTGGGTGTGGTCGGTGTGCACCTGTGTGCAGGATTGCATGAGTGTAAGCTAGAGAAGGAAGTAGCGAGGAACCGTTGGGTTAAATCCAGTCTGCATTGTGTCCAGTTATTGACAAATCTACATGGTGTCAGAAGAGGGTTCGAACATGAGACAGACTGATGCTGACCCTCTTCTGTATGCAGCAATGCTTAGCGATCCAGGCAGCTCTTACCAGGAGGAGAAAGGAAAGCAAAGCATACTATGACCGCAATGCCCATACCCTTCCACCTCTACAACAGGGTCAGACAGTAAGGATGCAGACGGCTCGTGGTTTCGACAAACTGGCAGTTGTACAGGGCCATGCTGCTCAACCTAACAGCTATGTGGTGACCTCTCAGGGCAGACAATACGTAAGAAATCGACGTCTGCTCCTCGGTGTTCAAGAGCCTGCGCCCACTGATTGTTCAGAAGATGATTACAGGCCACTTCCACCAGTGTCACCTCTTACAAACCTCTTGTCATCTACAGTATCACCACCTCAGAGCGAAGCACCTGCCACTGGTGTTGTCGCTGAAACTGCCCAACCTGTAGTGACTCGTTCAGGGAGAGTTAGCCATCCTAACCCACGTTATCAGGACTATGTAACTGGCTAAATATGCCCGTCACAGTTATTACAGTGTTACATGTTATACTGTTTATTCATATGTTCAGTTGGTGAGTGTTAGCTTAAGGGAAGGGATGTAGTGTTGATAAATGTTATATCATAGCTGATAAATGCTATAGCCCTTTAAGGGTGATGTTACATGGGAAGGTGGGTGTGGTCGGTGTGCACCTGTGTGCAAGGATTGCATGAGAGTGTAAGCTAGAGAGAGAATATATTATATTTGGAATACATTCTGATTTTCAGTGCAAAATGCAGCCTAATTGATGTACTGGAAGATTTTACAATGTGCTGGGAAATAAATATTGTCATGAATGTGCAGTACTTGTCTTTAAGTGTTTAAGATTGTGCCAAGCAGTGTCTAAGTGTTTCAAACTGAATCTAACTGTATGAATTGCGTGTGTGCCATATGAACAAAAGTGGGTTTATTTGGTGTGTAAAGTTTTGAATGAAGTGCTTCGTTTGCAAAAGATCTGGAGATGGTTCTATGATACTTGTGTGTGTGGATGTGATAATTGTGTATAGTGTTTTGACAAAATGAGCCTTGTTTTTAAAATTGTGCCCAAGCAATCGTAAAAAACAGTAAGACCTCTGATTGTGTGTGTGTGTGTGTGTGTGTGTGTGTGTGTGTGTGTGTGTGTGTGTGGTATTGTCTTGTGGTGATCCAGCTGTCTCCTCTAATTATCATCATCCACTCGTCCCTTGATGCGCCTCCTTCACCAAGCGTCCGACATTAGTGGTGTGTGTGTCTTGGCGCACTGGAGTGCACACCTGCATGATTCTCCAACAGCACCGGTTGCCAACTGCCAGCGTTAATGCAGGGAAGTGTATTTTGACATGGTTGACCTTTGGCTACTACTTTTGACAATGTGCCTTATAACAACAGTAAAAAGCGCGTTCAAAGAGCGCTCCAGACTGGCAGGATTTACAAACAAAGCTGGACCATTCACGACCCTGTGCTCAAGCACCCAGCGGGTGAAAACTATACAGACTTTTAGACCACTGTAAGAACACTGGAGCCAGGATGGTGGATTTTATTCAAAATCAGGAAAAACATTTAGAAAGACCCTGAATACGAAACACCTCGAGGATAAACATAACTACTCTTCTCAGGAGAAACACCGACAAAATGGATCAGACTCATCCGCATTTTAAATGGGTTACTTTAGAGCGGAACTTTTTTTACAATCACCAGTGAAATGGAGGCAGTTTGGATTACCTTTCCTGAAGTTCACAACCCGTATACTGAAGAGAATGCCGAGAGTTAAGCGGGGAGGCCTTCCTGGGGGCCCAGACCATGGTTCGTGTGGCTGGATGAGGAGTTGGCTTTTAGCGGGACATCGTTCAGCCAGCACTGGGGGTGCCGCGGTGGAACCCATCAACAAAAACAGGTAGACAAAGATAAACATTCATATTTATGGCCAGAATAGAATACCACAAAAGAGCAGTCCAAAGTACTATTCTTAACAACAGTATATACCCAAATATACCAGTCGAGCGCCATAATAATACTAATATCTGTGCAGAAGTGCTGTACTTCCCAAATGCGGCAGCCTGAGAGGCTTGAGCGGCGTGTTAAATGCACCATGCATGGACTGGATCATTAGCCCCCATACAATCCTAGCCAACTTAACACTTGCCTGCCTGTTCACTGTGTTACTGAAGTTGAGAAAGTGAAGTTAAAGAACCTCCCCAATAATAATAAAGCAAGTGGACTTGATGGGCATTGACTTATGAAGCAGCTGAAAACTAAAACAAATGGTAATGTCCAATTCTGACCAATATATTTGCGTTTGCTGGCTTTTTTCTGGCAGATGATGGTAAGAGTTCCAGAATCGTGGAAGAAGGGGCCCTGATCATCGTACATTATCCCCAAAAGATAATATTCCTGACAGCCGTCTACCTGGAGAGACATCTCCTTATTACCACAGTCTATAAGGTGTTTATAAAGTGTATGCTGTCACGAATACCTCCTTGGTTAGTAGGAGACAGAATACTTTCACAAAACAAAAAGCTTATATCAATAGGCGGGGATGAGAGCAGAGACATGTCTTCTGCCTTAAAACCCCGAGATAGATGATTTCAAACACTCATCCACCAAGTTCTTCACTGTCTTTTTTAGTTTTTATGATGCTTTTGGCACATTGCCCCATGATGTCATGTTTCGCATTGGACTGAAATAAGACTACCACAGCTGTATGCAGGCAGTAATTAAGATGTTTATTATAACTCTTACATCCAAGTCATATGTGGGGCATGCTAAGCGATCATATACCACACTAAAATTGGCATCAAAACAGGGTGCGTGGGCATATCAATTTCATTCTGGCGATTAACTCCTGGATGAAGTGGTTGTGCCAGTGCG
>NW_024874943.1:0-1775 GCF_018340385.1 Cyprinus carpio
GAACAATATATAAAACTTTAGTAACACTTTTAATGGGTTTCAGTTATTAACATTGACTATATTAATGACATGAACAATAAATATATAGCATGTCAATGTCAGTTAATATTTAAAACTTAAAATTTAAAAAAAATAATAATCAGTTAACATTAGTTAATGCTGTGAACTAACATCAATTTAGATTTAGAAAAAAACTAACTGCAAAAAGATTTAAGTGTATGAAGTAATTTTTTTTGTCAGATCTGCAAGACTTTTCAGAATAGAAAATGGAATAAAAAAGAGCAAAATGATTATTTTTTGGTAAATGCATTTTTTTCCAAAAGAGCATATATATATATATATATATATATATGTAACAATATATAACAATATATAACTATATATATATATGTATATATATAAATATAAATGTTAATTAAAGCTTAGTTAAAATATTTTAATGCATTATTTACTAATACATTTTTTTTTATTTACATGTTTTATTTTTAGATTAGTTTATGTACTGTGAAATAACATGAACATTAATATTTTTAATGATAGGGATTAGCTAAGCATAAAAAAAAGATTAATAAATGATCTGAAAAAATAGATTGTTCATTTGTTAGTTCATGTTAGTTTAATGCTTTAACTTATGTAAACCAAAGGAGAGCTTATCATAAATTGTTGCCAACACTTTTCATGATCTATAACCATTTTTAAAAATCCTTTTTAATGAGCTATAAACATTTGTGAAATGATTATATAAAACTATATTACCAGTAAAATTCATTAACTTTTTTAAAATACATATTATTTTCTTTGAAAGATTTTTATAAATGATTTAAATGCTCTATACACGTTTCTACAACAATTATTTAAAGTAATCCTATAGCCATCTGGTGGTAGCCATGATTGGTAATACACACTGCACGCTTTGATGTTGCTATTCTCGGAACTAGTCAGAATGAAGCGTGCCTAAATGGAGCGAGAGAACAGAATGGCTACTCAAGTATATTTCACATAACTCCAGGTTCACACACTCTGTCTGTAATGCGTTTTTTCCCGAGCCCCATGTTAATGGATCATATCACCTGTACAATGCACACTGTGAAAAGGATGTGAAAACAGGAAAAAGGTTAGAAATGGAAAGCAAAAGAAAAGAACGAATATCTAGCGCATGAGCATAGAGAGAGTTGTGAGTCCACAGGACACAGTTTGAGCAGAAGAGACGCGATTTATGCGCGCCAAGATTCTCCTCGGGCGTGAGCAGCGGTATCTGTTAACGCTGCAATTTGGTTTTGTGACAAAGCAAAGGACATCTGCGCGGAGAATTAGAAAGATTAAGGCCACAGATATTTTTAATGTGCTGCTGCTACAATAACGATAGCTTCTCGCTGTTGCTTCTGCACCCCATACACATACTGTATAGGCACTTCGCAGACGGAGTACGTGGAACCTGTATATAACAAATCTATTTCAACACCTGAGTCCGCCACAATGTGAGCCTCTATGACCAATGTATGGCAAGAAACATGCTCAATAATTCAGGACTCCTGGAATATAAGGAGTTTTTCTACTCAGTCTTCAAGGACAATTATATATCACTCATAAATGATTAAATAACAAATGTATAGTATTTATTAAGATTGATGTGATTTGGAATTGGTAAAATGTGCTTGAAAAAAAATATCATCAGAATATCAATGTGCCTAATTATTATGCACTCTGTGAAAAAGCATTTTTAATGATTTTATTGACCTATAAGCATTTGTAAAATATTTTTGCCTGCATTACAG
>NW_024874944.1:0-1848 GCF_018340385.1 Cyprinus carpio
TCCAACTTTTTTTTTTTTTAACAAACTACATTTCAATGTGTTTTTAAACCATTCAAGTCAAGAAGACTCGCAGGCTGTTTTCCTCTGCTGCACACACATTCCTTGTGTAAGTGGTTCTTTCTCCGCTTGATTTTCATGCAAAATGTTCAGCGTATACTATTGAAATATTTTGTACTAAAGATGCATATCTAACATTATTATTTTTATTTTGTTATTTACTTATTGGAATCGAAATTAGATAATTGACAAGAATTGGAATCATTTAAAGATGCCCTAGAATTCACAAAATATCACTTTTATTTAAAGGTGGTTAAACACAGTTGTGTGGGGCGCAGTGTGTGTGAAAAACGAGACGTCAGCTATAATCGGTATAAACGCCCCCATCATATGTTTTATAATCCAATAAATCTAATCCCGTCTTTTGTTTCCAACACTAGCCAGTTTCCAGATTTCTCACTTCTATGACATCATAGTCGGGGAAGTCCCGCCCATTTGTGATTGTTCTCTGCCCTATTAGCATTTGATATTAGGTACTGGAGTTTATGTTTGTGAGTGTCCGGACACTATCTATCTTCCGTGTGAGTTCACGGCCATTGTTATTGTTGCAGTTTACATTCCCCCATGTGCTAACGTGAAGGATGTGTGCTTCACGAGCTGTTCCGAGGCCATCAGCGAGACAACAAACAAATAACCTGACGGCTTTTTCATCATAGCGGTGACTTCAAACCATGCTATTATACTTTAAAGACTGGTTTTGCCAAAGTTCTACCAACATGTGAACTTTGCAACAAGGGGAAAAAAACACACTGGACGTTTTTTACACACAGAAAGAACACGTAAAAGGCTGTAAACCTGCCCCCAACTAGGGTACTCGGAATCAAATCGCTGGTAGTCGTGGCATAGTGGTTTAAAGAGTTTGGACTTCCGATCCTAAGGTTGTGAGTTCAAATCTCGGGCGAAGAAATACCACGCGACTGAGGTGCCCCTTGAGCAAGGCACCGAACCCACAGCTAACTCCCGGGTGCAGCAGCATAAATGGCTGTCCACTGCTTAGGGTGTGTGTTCACTGCTGTGTGTGTGTGCACTTTGGATGGGTTAAATGCAGAGTGCGAATTCTGAGTATAAGGTCCACCCATACTTGGCTGTATCATCCGCGTCACACACACTTATGCTAAGTCCAGCATACTGAGCCGCTTCTGAAGCTTCGCCAAGCGTTGCAACACTACTGGAGCAAGGGCGTTTCTCAGTGGTAAGATGTTAATAAGTTTTGTGGTAAATGTAAGATCTAGATGAAACAGGTTTTACTCCTCCACAGTACAATTTCTTAGTACTGCTTCCACTGCTGCCCCTTTGAGTATAGCCTCCAAAATTGTATTTGCCAGGGTGCAGGTTAGCGCCATCATTCATAGAAGAAATAAAATGGCTCCACATTTATTGAAATACATGTATTGTAATTAGTCTTTTTGTCAGAGAAAGATTGGCTCCATCAGGCTTCTCTCTCAGCTAAAAACATGCTAAGGAATTATTTTTACTGCCACCACTTTGTCTGAAGTGGAAAGAAAATGCTATATACAAATGTAAAAACTTCTAAAAAACCAACGCTTTGACCTGATACAGCAAAAATATGGGAACCTATACTTGAAAAATTGTCCTCTGCCTTTAACCCCTTCCAAGCTACTGCATGCACATTAGCGTGGTGAACACACACAGAGCAGTTGGCAGCCGTCGCCAGGGTTCGAGCAACTGAGTGTATTGAAAGTGGAAGAGAGCATGGTTCATTCAATCTCTAACCTACTGGTATTGAGTATTAAACTTGCAACCTTCAGGTTACAAGTCAGACTCCAACCA
>NW_024874945.1:0-2226 GCF_018340385.1 Cyprinus carpio
TTTTTTAATTCTGTTTCAGATAAACTGGTTGGGGCTTATTGGTGGGGCAGATGTGCGCGACTGCACCTGGTGCATATTAAAGAGGTTGATTGCCAACCTTTCTGGCGAAGAACCTTAATTGGAGAGGAGTCAATGGAAAGACTTCAGTGGCCACTCTTCAACTCAGAGAGGTTGTGAGTTGGTAAGAAAACAGTATCCCCCGATTTCACATAAAAGGCTTAGGCCTAGTCCCGGACTAAAATGTAATTCTGAGCTATTTCAACTGAAATAGAAAAACTCTGCACCTGCCCTGAAATATTTAAATATAAATCTCTAGAGCCAAGCCTCGCCTCACTGTCCTTTTTCGCTGCTGTATAGATGCTCAAGATGCACTACCAGATATGTTTTTACTAAGTCACATTTATAAAAAGAATTTACTTAGATGTCCTTATTGCCATGACTATCCTGCGCTATGCTCTAAGCCCTGGCAGCTGAATAGTAGGGCCTAGATCTGATTACCAAAGTTAGCTGTATCTGCTAGTAGGGTCCAACAGAGTTATGATACAGTTCCTTTACATATCCTGTAAGATACCAAAGCATGTATCTAGTATTTAGCCGTGTCACTTTCATCAAATCATGTAACACAGTGTGATGCAACACACAGACAGCCTAGGCCATGAACTGCATTGCGATCATTTTTCATGGACTTGAAGCGACAATATGCCCCTTTTTATTTTTTTTACTTTAATATTATATGAAATTATTTTTTATTTCCTCTCTCAGACGCAAAAACCCTCAAACCTAAAGTACATTGTCTTACTTGCCCCCTAACACATTTGCATGTTGTTATTCATGTATTTCTATTTTATAAATTATTTGTATTTAATCAATTCCTGAATATCTATAAATAACAATTATTTACAATAATTTAAAATAATATATTATTAATAGCAGCCAGCCTAAACTTAATTACTGTCATAAATATTAGTTTTGTATTTTTACTGTAAGAATAAAAAATCAATAATAATTATATTTCATATATAATAGATTATTTAATCACTCATGTGAATGCCCTTATAAATAATAATGTAAATAGAATGTGATGAAAGTTAAATACTGTGAAGTAATATAATTATTAAATGTATTCTAAAAAGTAAACAATATGTTTGAATACATCGAATTAGCTCCATATACTACTACAAACTTAATACCATAGTTTTGTCCATTTTACTGTTTCTGTATTATTACATTATGATTGTTATCATCATCATCATCATCATCATCATTTGCTACTGGCAGATGTAAACTATTAAAATGACATATCTTAATATTATTAGTAGCTTATTTAATAAATCTTAATATTATATTAATTATGAATTATAAATGTAACATAATATAAGTATTTATAAAATTAAACAAATGTAGTAAAGAATTTTCATTACTGCCATAAATATTAGCTTTGTATGTTTTTACTCGTTGATTAGTAATAACAACAACAATCAATAATAATAACAATAATAATACAGTATTAAAATTAGTATTTAATTTATCAATAGATAGAGTGATTTTTCTATCTGATCCTGGTATAGTTATTCAGTAGATTATTAATAGAGTGTAACAATAAATATATAAAATCATAATTCAAGAATACTATATAGGTAATTAATTTTAATAAATAAATAATTGCCCATTCCTACCATAATATTAGTTTGTCATTATTACTGTATTATTATTATTATGATGATTGATTATTAATTATTATTATTATTATATTATACTTGATCAAAATATCTAAATTAGCTTAATTTAAGTAGGAAAGTAGTTTATCAATCTGTAAATATTAATTAATAATATGTGAAATATATATAATATAACTATTAAATTTCAACAAATGATAAAGAATTTGTCATGTACCGCTTAGCGCTAATTAGCCTTATTTTGCCTGTAGTATACCTATAACCGCTCAACTGTATTATAAAGGTGCCGCCCAGTCGGTCCATAACTTTTTTTTTTTTTTTGTGTGTTCAAATTTTTACCAAAAATTCTATATCAACAACCAAGTGCAACACACCAGGAAACCCATTTTCCAAAACCGTGTTTTTATTTGTCCTGAATTAGGTGAAAGCCAGCCTGTCCTGGAAGCCCTCTGCTCTTGGATTCTTGTATGTCTCCCTTATCTATCTACACCTGATTTCCCTACCTATTAGCTCAAGTAGGAAGAGACTGCAAGAACTAAATTGGGTGACA
>NW_024874946.1:0-2493 GCF_018340385.1 Cyprinus carpio
TGTTCTATGGATCAAGAAATAGGTGCCAGAATGCAGTCTCTGGGGATGATGAATTCTGGGGGAGCGGTCCTTCTGGGAGCAATCATACTGCGTGATGATAAGGCATCAGCCTTTACATTCTTTGCTGATCCAGGTCTGAGATCACAAAATTGAAAGCGGGTAAAGAGGGCCTAGCCTGGCCGAGGGGTTAAAGCGCTTAGCCTGCTGTAAAGATAGGACAGGTTCTTGTGGTCTGTCCACACAATGAAAGGATGCTTGGACCCTTCTAGCCAGTGGCGCCCAACTCTTCTAGTGCTAGTTTCACTGCTAGGAGTTCTCGGTTACCCACATCGTAATTTCTTTCTGCTGAAGACAGGCTTCTGGAAAAGAAGGAACATGGATGAACTTTGTTATCTGTAACAGATCTCTGAGAGAGGAAACTGCTGCTCCTCCCACTTCAGGCGCATCCACTTCAACAATAAAAAGGTAATTCAGGGGTCTGGGTGTACCAAGATTGGGGCAGAAAGAAAACCGTTCTTTAACCTGTCAAAAGATTTCAGAGCTTTCAACCAGTCCAGTGAATGCAGTGGGTGGAGCCTGGTAAGAGTGGAAATGGGTGCTGCAGTATTGCTGAGATTCTGAATATAAACCTCCTGTAGAATTGGCAAAACCAAGAAAATCTCTGTACCTGCTTCAGTGAGTTTTGGGTTGGGGCCAGTTTGTGATGGCAGGCTCTGTCTTTAGTTCCATCTGGATGCCTTCTTGAGAGACAGCATTAGCCTAGGAATGAGACTTGAGACACATGAAACTCCACACTTTTCAAGCTTTACAAAAGATGATTCATAGTAGCTTCTTTGGAACTATTTGGAACATGATGAATATGTTCTTGTAGAGAGTTTGAAAAAGATTAATCATCAAGATAGACAAACACAAAACGGTTCAACATCTCCACTCAGGACATCATTAAATGAAGGCTTGAAACACAGCTGGGGCATTAGCTAATCCAAAGGGCATGACTTGGTATTCCCAGTGGCCAGTTTGGAGTACTGAAGGTTGCTTTCTCCATTAGATCACCCCTTCCTAATGCGTACCAAGTTATATGCACTCCGCCAGATCTAGTTTTGAAAAATCTAGCTTTCTCTGAAGCAGTTCAAAAGCAGATGACATGAGTGGGAGAGGGTAACGACTCTTAATAGCTATTTTGATGGAGCCCACGGGGTAGCTCATGCAAGGCCTAAGGCTACCATCTTTCTTAGGACAAAAAAGAATCCAGCACTAGCTGGTGATGTTGATGGCTTAATGAAACCAGTCCTTAAAGTAATCCTGAATATATCGCCATTCATGGCCTTAGTTTCTGTGGGCAGAGAGGGAATATAGATGACTCCTAGGAGTGGAGTGTGCCAGGAAGGAGGTCAATAGCACAATCATATGGTCTGTGAGGTGGTAGTTTGGTAGCTGCGATTGTTTTGCTAAACACTTCTTTCAACCTCATAGTAATCTTAAGGGGCATAAGTAAGCCAGATCTGGTAGGATTATTCTAATAAACTAACACTCACCCTTCAATAGCTGGGTGAGAATTTCTTTTTATTCCTCAGCCACAAAGGGGAAGCAGGAGAGGTGCAGTGGAGTCCTTAAGCATGCTGAACCCCAGTCAAGAAGAGTTCCTGAGGTCCAGGGAAAAATTGAGGGTTGTGAAGCCGCAAACTAGGTAAACCAAGGATAAGGGGCCTCTCTAGCACTCTCAATAAGATAAAAAGGAGATTGTTTCCATGATGGTTAGCTTCCAATGGTTAAACACAGAGGAACTGTTCTAAATCTGATCATTCCTGACCCAATAGAAGTTCAAGCATCCAGGGTTTAACCCTTCCAGGATGCAGGACATGTCTCATAGGGGATACACATCTTCTTTGCCAGGTCAATGTCCAAAAAATTGTCAGCCGCGACCTGAATCCATTGTAAATGCCTTCAATGATATTATCTTCTCTTTAATCCCCCCCAAGTAAGGGTAGAAATACAACAGTAAACGGGAGTGAGGAAAGTGTTAAACTGGCAGCTCCACCGCTAAGGTCCCCACACACCCTAGCGAGCCTTGGCTTTTAACGCTAATTCAGGGCAGGAAGAGCGCATGTGGCCAGAACCTCCACAGTAGAAACAACGACCCTCTCTCATGCGTCTCTCTCTCTCTTTAGGTGATAGGCGAGTCCTGCCCAGCTGCATTGGTTCTTCCTCTGTCTGTTGGTTGAGATGAACAATTTCTGGAACATTTGTAGGTGATAACATGGGCATGACTTGGGGAGAGCAACGTTCTCTTCTCCTTTCACGAATACGGTTATCAATGCGGATGGCCAAGGTTATGAGTTCCTCCAGACTTGAACCCCAGTCTCTACTGGCTAATTCATCCTTTACATCCTCAGAAAGGCCACGGTAGAAGGTTGAGAGAAGAGCCTCTGAATCCCATTTACTCTCAGAAGCCAGAGTACGGAACTCAATGGCATAATCAGCCACAGATTGATG
>NW_024874947.1:0-2316 GCF_018340385.1 Cyprinus carpio
ATTTTCCTTTCTACTATTTATATGAGTAAATATGCTTTTAGACTTCATGATAGGAAATGTTAAGTTTCTAAAGTGAGCAAAGAAGATAAAATCTCAACACATGAAGCTTCTATTGTAGTATGTTTTGACTGTTTCATGGTGTAATTCTTTCAAAGAAACAGTATCATTAATGAAGAGAGCACCTTAAACGCTTCTATAGCAAAGCCACTGAGGTATGAGTTGTACAAAGTTGATCCAAGAATGGCTTCTTGCAGTTGTGTTAGTGTGGTTGTTTGGCTGTTCTGAGAAGCATGGGATTGAGACATAAAGTCAAGCATCAGAGCCAATACTCAAGTTCCAGAGGTCTGTACTTCTCAAGGGTGAACTTTCCAGCTCTCAGTTCAAGTTTGACTCAGAAAATGCCAAGACTCATGGTCTAGGAAGCAGCTGTGCAGGTCATCACGACTGGGTTTCCAAGTTCCAGAGTGTGCAGGGATTGGCGGTTGAACTTCATTGAGGCAACTGTGGACTCCAGTGTGTAGGTCAGTCAGAGACCGGTCATGTGCAGTGAAGAGATTTAGCATGCTCAGCTGATCCAGCATCTGTTTTGTCTTGGAGGGTCTTGATCCTTTGTCCAAAAGGACTCTCTGCCTTCTGGAGGTCATCTTTGAATAGAAACTACAGGACTGCAATAGTGTGCTGATGGTAAGAACTGTAGTCTATGGATTACCATCAAGTTTCTAGGCGGTCCCATCGTTCCGAGGTGCCAAGGGAGTTGGCGGTGAACTTCCAGTTGAGGCAAACCCGTGACTCCCAGTAGTGTAGCTGTTCAGTGCAGTGAGAACCGGGTTTATGTGGAGGTGAAGAAAGGATTTGTTTACAATGGTCATGATCCAGCCCATCGGTTTTGTCTATGGGAGGCTGTCCTGTTGTCCGTGAGGACTCGCCTCTGGGGTGCTCTCTTTGAATAGAACTACAGGGCTGAATATGTGCTGATGGGAGAACTGTTGATCTTACTGGATTACCAATAAAAAGTTTCTTCATAGGTGTCAATTGTTACTTGATTGTTTAACATCCACAGAACTATCTGTCTTTTAAAAGCTGATAACTAAAAGCTGCTTTGGGGAGCCAAAAGTACTTCTATGGCATGGCTGCTAAAACACCACTTTGAATATCTTATTAAGCGTAGTTGATGTGAACCGACTTTAACAACTTCCATCTCTCTCAGATGACTGAGAATGAGCTTGTCTACACCTTTGCTCTTACCTACACTCCTGTGGCATTTGCTGGCACTCCGATTACCCGTGCTGAGGGTGCAACTTGTTGGTGTTCAATGCCACTATCAAAGGTAAGTGACCAGATGCGAGTCTCTCATAATGTTTCTTGTGGTGTTGCAACTGGAAGGTTGCTTTGCATCTCCTTGAACTGCAGGTTCTTTAATGTGAGCAGTAATGCTGAATGCAATTTGGGTCCCTTATGCCCTCAACGGAGGTTGGCGAGGACATCTTTGCTGCTCCTCTTCTGAACCTCAATGATGGGTTTGTGCAGTGTTAGATCTTAAGCCTTGTGAATGTGGCTGTGCCTAAACTGTTCTTTCCTCTGTAGCAGACTGGTCCTCTCAGAGGCCTTCAAACGCGGTACTACTTGGGTGACATTATTAATATAGAGGCATCCTGGTGAAGGTGTGTACAACCACGTCCCACTGGCGGTGTTTGTGGATAGCCGTGTGGCCACCCGAAAGTAGCTGGATGTGAATTCTGTTCTTGAGATATCTCCTCTTCATTGAGAATCATCATGGGTAAAAGTCATGTTACTTCATTCTCTAGAACTGATTAAGTTTTGTTCAGGTGAGCACTTGGTCATGTGGAGAATTGGGGTGAGTCAATGACTAGGTTTAGGTTCCTCTTTGGTAAGTGCGCTTTTTCTTTTTGTTGTCACTGAATAACTATCCCAATTGTGCCATACTCATCATCCAAAAATGGTATGTGAGATTAAAAATTTGACTGGAAGCAAAGCATGTTGAAAAAGCCGCATGCCAAAAAAGTCCCCTGGATGTTCCATGTACCTGTGTGCACTCTAATGGCTAATATTGCCCACAATCCAGTTGTGCTCTGGGTAGGAATTGGTTTAGATCTACAAATGTGGGCAACTGGTTGACATCGCCAATTTAAAGGGGTTTGAGTTGCTAATCATCATTTTAACGTGTTAAAGTGCAATTTAACCTTCATAAACATGTTTGGGCATTAACATTTAAATGCATGCAAAAGTTAGAGTTCATCGTGGGAAGACCATGGATGGCAGATCAACGTGGTACTTTTCTCTCCAGTATGGTAGGAA
>NW_024874948.1:0-1926 GCF_018340385.1 Cyprinus carpio
CCACATGGGTAATCTGTGTAGGGTTGTGAATGGGAAATACATATGGTGTACAGATGGATCATTAATGAATGATCTGTTCATTGCATCTGTCACGTGACAAATGACTGAAAGACTCTTAAGTTAAAGTAATTATTTATGTTCCCTATAAATTATATTTGATCTGCACTTATATATGATTTCCTAATTTGGGAATTATTATCAAGTCAGTGTAGAGTGGATGTGTTCGGGGAATTTCGGATGGTTAAAGCTAAAATATAACAGGTGCTATTAATATTCGACTGTGATTAATTTTTCTCTTTATCTTTGTCTGTTACAAGCTCTCTTTGTGCATGAAGAAGATCTGTAAAGTCTGCAAAGAATAAAATGTCTCAAATCCAAAGCGATATGCTTTATCAAAGGTAAGACGTCTGCCATGCCCCTTTCTTAAAACGCGCTTATGTTCTAACACACCCATGTCTATGTCACCTATGGGTGGAAAGATTTGCGTACATTGCTGCCCAATGTCTAGCACAGAAACCGAAGGCGTGTAGTTTCAATAAAAACAGTTGTTAGGGTGGAGATAGAGGACATGGCGAAGTGGAAAGGAGACGTGGTGGGGAGGGTGATGCGAGGGACAAGCAAGAAGAACGGCGATGGGGCCCGTTCCGAAAGATGACTTGATCAACAGAACAGCAACGCATTTATGGATGAATGTTTCATGGACCTGAGGAAGGAGGAGTAATTCTGACTTTGCACCGACTATCTGGCGCTTCTGGAATCAGCTAGTGTAAGTATGTTTTGTTATTAAAGTATTTGGTATTGACTGTGCAGATGCGGGTGTGCAGTGTGTGTTCGAGAGAGAGAGGTCACATCACAGAGTCAGCTGTCTTAACCGATCTATTGCTGCAAACACATAGAGCATCATCACTGTGTCTGTCACGCCAGCCCTGTTCACCTTTTGGAGGGCTTGAACTGATGGTAAAAACTAAGGACATTATTAACTGTCTTTACATTTATTTTTGAAGATGGAAAGCTCGATTATGGAAGAGGCGTTACATTTCCGGCGAGGGCTTGCTGTGTCGGCTAATCACAATGCACTGGGTCAGTTGGCCAATCAGAGCGAACAAGCTTGTCAGAAGGGAGGGCCTTTATAGAAAGCGACCGTTTGAGAGAGGCAGGGCATAGAGGACCTACAATAATGTACAGTATTTGAAAAATAATGGGTTTTTTGAACATTAAAGCATGTCAACATATTCTGTTATACCAAATACACAAAATAATGAGAGCTTTTAAAAAATAGCACATCCATATGAGCCCCTTTAATACCACGCATAAATTATTAGATAAACTTGAAAACTTAAATAAAAAGATTTGTTAATTTTGATGAGAGCGAGATCAAAGGAGAGAGAGTCAGTTAAAATGATCCTGAACTTCCCATTGCATATGAACCCCTATTGGGTAAGACATAAGCATTCTGGGTAAGACATGAGCAAACGTCAGTCCTATAGGCTGACTTGGACCTATAGTACCACAAATAGGGTACTATAATAGTTACAGATTAGACAGTGTATTTGGGATCTATGTGGAATCTATCAGTATTGTCTTTATTCTCCAGAGAGAACAAACCGCGTCTACATCTTTAGAATAATGTTTAAGTTTATCTTTCAGATTCAATTCAAGTTTAATTGTATGGTGCTACTTTTACGATACAAAAATCATTTGCAAAGCAACTTTGCAAGAAAATTAAGTTTCTACAATATTTTGTAGTAGCTTATCAGTGATGACTGTCAGTTTATGTGGATACGGCACAGATGTTCGGAGAAAATGCAATAAAAGACGTAAACAAACAGACGATTAACACTATTAACAGCAATTATGCAATTAAACTTATAGCAAAATGTGGTAGTTCTGTATATTGTCTCTGGGTTAGTATCATCTGAGGTCTTC
>NW_024874949.1:0-2247 GCF_018340385.1 Cyprinus carpio
ATTTATTTATTTATTTAAACTCCTGACTCATGAACTCTTCCAACAGTCCCTAAATGTACTGTTGAGTTCTGTATCTCTAACCAAACACACCAAACAAGCTAATCACAATGTTCTGAGTATTTTGTGTGTGTGTGTGTTACCAGCCAAATTACTTGAACGGCGTGCCATACAGAAATATACAGAGTCACACCTGACGGGAAGCAGGGGAGCACTATAAAGGCAGCATGGCAGACAGTCCAAGGGGAGCCATTCACAACATCCACTCACACGTGGACTGTGTGAGTGTCTTTTCATTGGCTTTCACTCTCTGGATCACTTGCAGCAGGTGGACGGGTGGACACTCACGTGGGACTCCAACCACACACTGAGATTCTTGGACTGTTTTTAGGGTGCGACAAAAATACCTGTATTCTTTTAACAGACTTTGAGTTTACCTGGTTTTTATAGTGTGTTTTTAAATTCTTTTTAATGTGAACCTGTAAATACACCATTCTTATTAACCATATTTTGAGTTTGTCATTCTTTTTAACTTACATTTTGCTCTCACACAGAAAGTCAGACCCCATTTCAATTTTAGTAACCCATCCAGCTGGGCTGAGCATTTACAAGCTTCTGCACAAATGGAAGTTCAAAGGAGCACTGTCATGTAAGAGCAGAAACAGCTCTTTATTAATAACTGGAATCTTTTTGAGGGAGCCTCTAGGCTTTTGGCGCTGATGGCCTGCACTCCAGCAAGAAGTCGGCCTCAGAACTCCTCTCGGACAGCATCTCCAGGACTCTACACTCCATATGACTAGTAAGCCAGTTCTCAAATAACTGCTATGATGGTTTTGTTCTACCGGCAAATGATAGAAGTACTTTAGCAGCTGTCAATCTATTAAGACTATTAATGTCTATTATGTCTGTTCCCCGAATAGTGAGGTCAAAATACAAATTTAATGTAGGATCTAGAAAAAAAAATCTTGTGTGATTAAACCAGAAAATGTAAAATAAGTGAACAAAAAACAATTTCTAAGTTTGGGCTTACTCAAGCATTAGATCACTCACCCTAAAAGCAGTTATTGTAAATGAAACGGTCTCAGATAATAGGTTTGATGTACTCTGCTTGACTGAAGTACAGCTTCAAAACCAAATGAGATTCTATTGGTCTAAATGAGTCTACTCCCACCAAACTACTATTTATAAACATGAGGCCGATCAGACTGGTCGAAGTGGAGTGTTGCAACAATATATAGTGATATTCTCAATGTTACCCAGAAAACAGGATACAGGTTTAAATCTAATTAAATACTTCTGCTTAATGTTACACAGATATGCAAAAGAAATCTATCGTAACTATTTCTCTGGCTACTGTGTATAGCCACCAGGGCCGTATACAGAATTCCTAAAAGAATTTGGAGATTTCCTCAGATCCTGTTGGTTACTGCTGATAAAGCGCTAATTTTTGGAGATTTTAACATTCACGTTGATAATACAAATGATGCATTAGGACTTGCGTTTACTGGCTTAATAAACTGTTTTGGAGTAAAGGAAAATGTCACCGGGCCCACTCATCGTTTTAATCATACGCTAGATTTAATTATATCGCATGGAATCGATCTTACTGATTAGATTAGATTAGTAGATTAGATTAGATTAGATTAATGATTAGATTCAACTTTATTGTCATTGCACATGTGGGCACAAGGCAACGAAATACAGTAGACAGGGGAAGAGATAACAGCAAAAAAAAAACATTAGGAAAGAGAGGAGGAAAAAACCAACACCCAGACTGTGCTCCTTTGGGAGCACCGTTTGAGGACAGGAAAAACACCTCAGCACAAAAGCAACATAATCAATACACCATAAAACATGACTTTGCAACTGGGGACGGAAGTTGGGGATCGAGGTGATCCAGCCCAGGCAATCAGCATCCGGTCCTGCAGCCATTACAGCGCTGGTCACAGACCCGCTCGCCAGACTGGTGGAACAAAGCGGCGAAGGCGAGGGATGGGCGTTGGGGGGGTGAATGCATATCTGTATATGTGTAAGAGTTAGTGTATGTATAGGCCTGGAGAGTTGCGATTCTCTCTAGATGCCTCAGTCCACAGATTATACAGCATCACATCATGTTGCCATGGAGACAGCCTTGGTCAGGTCCTAGACAGAGTCAACAATCATCAGGTGTCTGTGGGAGGGGGGAGGAATGCGAGAGCGTCTCGCTGCCGTGCTCACCCGGGAGATATTTGTTATCCAGCCATACTGGCT
>NW_024874950.1:0-1756 GCF_018340385.1 Cyprinus carpio
TACTATTGTACGTGTCGTGGTTACCATGATTTTACTACAAATACAACTTACATCTTTGAACCTGATATGAATATAAAACGGATCGAAGGTCTATGGCACGTCACGTGACAGATGAGTTTAATCACCCTAGTTAGCAGCTGTGTTCATTTAGTTAAACCGCAATGAAAACTCACAGACAGCCTCGCAAGACCGATATAATACAGCGAGGAAACATACAGCGCTATTCTGATTAATAAAGAAGACGGAATACATTTTATAACAGCCATTAAATCAGCGTATTTACGACTACTCCACCCAACCTGGGGCCATGTAAAACTGATGGCATATAATGCGATTTGACGCTGAATAGAGTTCTCCCACGTGATTTTCATAGCGATAAACATCTCATGCCCTTTCTGCGTCTGAGTACTGACGCTGCAAAAAGTTTCCCACTTAAAGCAATGTAGGTCCCAGGCAAGTCGATATAGCGACGCTGAGGGGCGCCTTTTGGCGTCTTTCTCTATAGTGACGCTAGAGGCGCCGTTTTGGCGCTTTAGGAGTGAGAATGGTTGTAATAAAACGCTTAAATCATGCTACTTGCACGCCGCCTCTTTGGAGCTGCTTGTTAAACTCAGCACATTTTAATGCTTTTACCTGCAGCTGAGCCGCTGCTTTTGTCACAACTCACACCCTGGAATGCCGTGCTTTACCTGCAGTTGAGTGGCAGGTTGAAAGCACACCGCTGATGAACGCTGGCTTAAACCTTTATAAGCAGAGGGCACTTTGATATCAGATTTAGAGTGGTTTTAAAACATCAAAAACCAGTTGGAGGGCCAGATAAAATGATCTGGGGCCGCCATTTGCTCGCCCTGGCATAGATCCTTTTTTGTAGCCTATTCCTTTTTATTTTTTATTTATTGTAGTCTCCACCCCGCTTACAAGGCAGACAACGGAGTTTGCAAAGTTGCGCTGACCCAAGGCGTCAAATTTCAACACTGTTGAGTTCTATAGAAGTCTATCGGACTCGAAGTAGGGATGTGAGACTTGTGGCTATCGCGCAAAAAAAAAAACAGACAATGCAAGTGATTCCTATCTCGCTCTAGTGTGCGGTGGGGAGGGTGAACTCTCAGTTTGAAGTCCAGTCTTTCCTCATTCAACAGACTACAGCAGCGTCAGAGCATCGGCTCAGTCCCATCATTCGATGCAGTTTTGAGTAATCATTACATCTACATGGATTTATTGCCCTCCAATAGCACATGACTAAAACATGACTGTTGCTATTTTTGGCACTGTTCTCTGCGCTGAACGACTGAAAACTCACTAGGTTATAGATCGGGAGCATCATCCTGCGGGAACGGGCTCTCTGGCGGAGCGCAGGACGGGATGGCATCGCAAAGCGCGTTTAGGAAACGGGAATGGGCAAGTTTAAACGTTTGTGGACTGCGGATACTGGCTAAAACACACAGCTTTTAAAGGAAGTTTAAAAAGTAATCATCTGCAACAATTAAAATAATCGGCTCTGAATGAACTGCTCTGTTTGTGGCGACTGTAATTCTTCACATTAAGCAGTGCTGTTCTTCGGGCACAATGAAATCCATCTTCTACACTCGCTTTTTCATTCTTTTCCGTGGATCTTGATAGTGATCATCGTGATCGCATCGATACGAAGAGGCTGTCTGTTCGAACACGGCCAGCTTTTATTTGTCTCGGCTGGGAAATGTGCAGCAGCAGCGGCGGCATTTTGAAAGGGCGAACCCGGGGCAGCAAGCAGCACCAC
>NW_024874951.1:0-1434 GCF_018340385.1 Cyprinus carpio
GTGCTCATATACATGCTGCTCTAAGCTAGGAGAGGAAGCTACCGCTTGTGATCTCACATCTGCTCAAGTAGCCGTCCTCTTTTGAACTCACAACTCTCTCTATGCTCATGAGCTAGATATTCATTCTTTTCGCACCTTTCTATTTCTAACCTTTTTTGTTCACATGCTTTACGTGTGCAGTGTGAGCAGCTCTGATCCATTAACATGGAAGCTGGAAAAAAAATGCAGCATTAACAGAGGCGTGGCGAACCTGGATTTGCGAGGAGGCTTATGTTCCACGCCTGCGCGCTTCATTTGGCAAGCCTTTCATTTCTGACTGGTTTCGAAGATACTTAACACCAAGCGTGCGGTGTGTAATACATATCACTGACCACCACTAGATGGAGCTATAGGACTGCGCACAAATAATTGTTGTTGAGAAGCGATGTATAGAGAACATTTTAAAGCTGTTTATAAAAATCTTTCAAAAGAAAAGTAACATGTATTTTAAAAAAGCTAATAGATTTGGCCGGCTAATATAGTTTTTATATCATCATTTCACAAATGTTGCGCGAATCATTAAAGGATTTTAAAAGAAAGTTTATAGATCGCCGAAGTGTTGGCAGCATTTTATAATAAGCTCTTTTTGGTTTGTTAAATTTAATGCAATGCACTAACATGAACTAACAATGAACAATCTATTTTTTTCATCAGATCGTGGATCTTTTTTTATGTTAGTTAATCTATCATTAAAATATTAATGTTAATCATTGACCCTGCAGGTACATATAAACTATCTTAAAAAAATAAAACTGTAAATTGTTTGTGTTAGTAAAAAAAATAATATGTTAATTCATGGTACAGTAACTGATGTATACTTAATCTATAAATTCCGAATTAATAATGAAAATCATATTCTTTTGGGCTAATATTAATCTAAGATCTACAAATGATATATAAATGATGTACATGTTAACTTATATAATGCTAAAAAATTCAACTCTTTACTGAAAAGCAAGTGTTAGAATAATTTTAGAATAATATGCATATATATATTGTTCTTGTGTGTTGTGTGTGTGTGTGTGTGTGTGTGTGTGAGAAAGACAGATAGAGAGACTCACATTAATAAATGCCATACAATTGTTGTTAATGGTAATTTAATATAATTAATGTTAATAACTGAAACCTTATTGGAAGTGTTATCTTAAGTTATATATGTTGTGTTGTGTGTGTGTCTCTTGATGGTTCGGATTAACCCTTTCATTGCTGTATGCCTTAATTCCAACGCTAAAAGTTTCCCCCTCCTGTTCCCGGGGGACGACTGTCCTGCAAATTTACTCCAACTCTATCTCCACCTACCTTTTAAATTTCAAGCAACCTGAAAACATTTTTAGTTGTTCATGTGTTTGAGTAGGGTTGGAGCTAAACTAGCACAAGAGATTGGTCCCGGATAAA
>NW_024874952.1:0-1650 GCF_018340385.1 Cyprinus carpio
TGCCCCTTTGGGTCAGAGTTTATACTGATGACTCTTCCGAGCTTAAACTGGCCTCTAGCACATTTTGATCGGATAGCCACACGATGTCTCCAACGGGAACGCTCCTTCTCTGCTGTATGCCACTTGTTCTCACAAACAGGTTGACCAGCAAGTCCCAGGATCTCCAAAGCAAATTGACTTGGGTTTGTATTTTCGCAGCCTTTTTTAGGGGTAGTTGGCAAATCGAATGTCTTGTAATCCCCCGTCTGTGTGGCTCGACCAAGCAGTAGTGAATTTGGCGGACATATTGTATGCAGCCTTCCCTGCTCTGAACTCTTGCATCAATAGGACGCTCATTACAAGATTGGCAGCAGTTGAAGTGCTGTAAGAACTCACTGAAAGTAAGGTCCACCCTTCTCAAGACTTTGAGAGCTTTCTTCAGAACACGCACTGCAGCTTCCGAGCTCCATTTCGTGTGGTGAATCAGCTGGATGCACTTTCCAGGCAAACTGTGTTCCATTTTTAACTGCATACTCCTCTAAGTTGCTTTATTTTGACTTTCAGAGAAAAGCATACAGATCCTTCAGTCACAGGTTTTTGCACCAATGTGGTTCCTGGGCTGACCAGACCTTTCGGGGATGACCTCTAGCTGCCGTAAACCTCTGAGTATGCCAACAGAAAGCTCTCCTTAAGAAGAGTGGCTGGCCAGCTCTACATGAATAGCTCTACTTGCCATACACAGCAAAAAGACAACTCCCCAAACTTTCATTGGCGCTCTTTCTCTTTGACATCATCCTTGACTTCTTAGAACCAAAACAGATCAATGGCTAAGTGAACTCAAATGCAGTAGCAGGTCTCGTTTCCTCTTTCAGGTAGTTTAATACTCCATAACTTGTTGGACATACTTCTCCTCTGGCCTTTGCTTTTTGCAGAAGAGAAAGACTTGAACTCTGCCACCGCGACACCAAAAGTCCAGTTGCATGTCTCTGTAGACAAATCAGCTCTATCTATTGTGGTGCTTCTGGAGAAGACAACATCTTTTTGTACTGCTAGGCAGAGGTCCCCTGAAATGCACTTCTTTCTTTTTCTTGAGAGTGATACTACCAGCTGGATGATACCGCCTCCCACTTTAGTTTATCCATTATATGTTGACTTTAAAGAAACTTCTTTCCAGCTCTCCAGACCAATGCCACCGCCTTGATCAGCCGTTAGATTGCCAAATCTTTCTACACCACTAACTCTTGAACTACCGTTCCACCAGGTGGTCTACCTCGCCCGCCTGGATTAAACTCTTCGATTTTCTTCCACCTCTTGTTTCTTCAATTGAGCCCTGGTAAGTGCGCAACAAAGCTTTCTTCTGGATCTTAGTGATGTTTTCTCTGGCTGCAGCAGCAACATCTTTAGCGGATTTAATTGGCCACTCATTCACTGATAAACGGAGGAACTTTGGACCTGACTGCCACTCAGAGTCTTCACCCAAATCTTTTGGGCCAGCTCCTCTCGTGATGATGTCTGCAATATTAATTTGCCCTGGAACCCACCACCAATCCTGGACGTTGGTGCTGCTTTGAATCTCTCCATTCGATTCGCGAAGAAGGTTTGGTAACCATAACTTTCACGCTGCACTGCTCCTAAGACGGTCTGACTATCAACAAGATGATACCACTTCTC
>NW_024874953.1:0-1967 GCF_018340385.1 Cyprinus carpio
CTGTTAAAAGTAAGGCAATCACAGAGGGTTGTTTTGATATATTTTATTTGTTTTTTGTTTTCATTTACATTGTCAAATTCAAATTCTTGATTTATTTCATTTCATTTAAATACAAAGTTTCAATTTCATTGACATTTAATACAACATTTATTGGTTTAAATGTTTATTTGTGAGTGTGTGGGTTATTGCAGTTTAAAAGTAATTTATAAACAATTCCTGCACTATAAGTAAATAGACTGCTTGCATAAAGTGATTCCTTGGAGGTTAATTTATATTAGAAGACAGGGTTAAAAGATCATTTAGAAGTAAAAGAATTCAGGTCCTTATCAAAAAACTCTAGCCTATGCAAATGGTTGGTGGATAGGGGTTACATAATGGAGGCACTAGCTGGGATGTCCTGTCTTCTAAACTTTTACAAAGGTAAAAGGAAAATGTGCATGAAGCGATACTACGAGAAACTTTGCAGCTGGTCTGCAGATGAAAAAGTGATCCCCCAACATGCTATTTGCTTGTTGGTGTGCCCTTGGCTTTACCCGATGTTGCGTTTGTGAAGACACAGTGCAAGCGGTCAAAGTCTTTGGGTGATGCAGACTCAGCGCAGCAAAGAGAGCACAGTTCCTGGGACACTTTGGTATGTGAGGTCTGAAGAGAAAATCTGCCCGCTCAGGTGCCATCTGAGATGTTGCCATCCTCTGGAAACCTGGGAAATTGTTGTGATAAAAGATGAGGACCTAATATGAATGCTTTTTCAGGGGAGATTAGCTCAGTTCCTAAATAGGGAGGGGCAAAAGCATTACTGACCTTCAAAGCCCTGATAAACCCCTTGGTTTCAAATGTTATAGAGACAATCCCATTAGATGCCGTGAGGGAGTTATTGGAGAAAACTAAGCTCCACTAGCGATGGTCAGAAGTTTCACATTAAACTACATGACATTTTTCTGGTCTCGAAGCTCACCCCAGTAGGTGAAGAGAATAGTGAGACTGGCTTGAACAAGCTAGATTGATGATTTCCTCAGGAGTCAGACTGCTCCGCCAAGGAGAAGCGCCGCAAACGATTGTGGAAAGTCTTAAAGGACCAGCATTAGAGGTGATAAAGGCAGTAAGAGCTAACAAATACAGATGCTACCGCCCGAAAGTATATTATTGAGGCTCTGGAGAGTGCTTTTAGCACCTCAGAGTCGGGTGAGAGACTTCATTTTGCTTTTCGTTTGCTTCGACAAGAGCCTGGGGAGGCCTTGTCTGATTTTCTTTTCTCGTAGACAAGAAAGAGCCGCCCGTTTAACGTTAGTGATCAAAGCGGGAGGGTTAACTCCTCAGAGAGCTGATCGTGCCCGTGTAGAAACAGTTGTTAAGGGGGTGCGATTGAATCCAGATTTGATGCTATTGAAATTGCGGCTGCATGAGGCAGGAAAGAAAATCCCCCCACGTTTCTTAGACTTCTCAATGAGATTCAGAAAAGAGAAGAAAGCGAAGCAGCTAAACGTAAGCTTGGTGTCAGTGTGAAAGATAAGACAGTAAAGACAGAGGAAAGGCTCACTGTCAAATCGAGACAACTTGAAAGTAGATGCTAAAGAGTTAAGACTCAACTGGGTAGCACAAGTCTGTTGCAGCCCCTCCGAGAGGGATTATGTTAAAAAGCAAAACTGAAGTGCGGAGGCCCTCAGACAACCCGTTAAATGCAGAGGTTCTAGCCTAAAGCTCAAGTAGAACAATTACAGAAACAATTGTCTGTGCTTAGTGTAAGGGCGAGTAATCCGAAGATACTCAGAGTTCCTGGTGAGCCGTGTTTCCGTTGCTCCAATATGATCAGGCATGTAAAAAGCGGTGGCTGACTTTTTCTTGTTATTTACAATTGTGTGGAGAGGGGAGATGGCCATATTGCCAGCAACATGTGGTGCGCATGCGGCAAATTCTGGTTTTATCATTCAGAAACTGCTACAATTACCTCCGCAGAATCTAAAGAGAAA
>NW_024874954.1:0-2183 GCF_018340385.1 Cyprinus carpio
TGTCCTGTGCAAAGCCATGCTTGGAGCTCTGGTTAGTGATGGTCAATTCACTAAAATAAACTTAATACTTAATTCTGTTCTTGTTTTGAGATTCAGCTGATGACAGGAAGTAAAGAGATCGGACGAGCCCCCATAAATATGCTGTGCCCCCAACCCTCTTCCTTGATGGGCGGAGCACCGGGTTCCTAATAATGTGTCTCTCGACTTAACTAATTTACTTCCTTCCTGTTTTTCCCCCCTGATCACCTACTTAAATAGAAAATGTTCAGTGATTATCTTTCTGCAACACTATTATATGAAAGAAATAAAAAAAAAGGTAGTAGTTCTTGTCAATTAACAAGTGATGATTTTATTTAACAAGAGACAGATGAAATAATGAAATATTGTAAAAAGAAAAAATAATAAAATAAATAAATAAAAGAATTAAATGAAATTCTTAAATGTCTATTTGTGTATTTCCTTTCACACAAAAATCACCTTTTATCCTCCTAAGATCAGAAATTCCAATATAATACTCAAATATCAATATTCAATTTTGTATCTGCAAAAAAAATCTAATATATAATCCCCTTTGGATCTATAATACAATCTCAAAAACTCAAAATGCAGAATACACTCAGGAGTAAATCAATGAGCAAATTAAACAACAGTATGTAATGTAGGCCCACTCACTCTTAGCTTCAAAAGCCAACTATATGCATGAGGCCTGTGTGGGTTGGCAGGAAGCGGTGTGGCCGTGAAAATAACAAATGGCCTCTTGGCTCCAAGGCTAAAATAAACCAACAAATGTACCTGTGTATTCCCGTTTTGACTGCGCGCTGTCCACCCGATCGTTAGACCTCCGGTATGTGTCCTGTAGTCTCACCAGCTGTCCGCTGAATGATTACGAATCCCCTTTGATGCCAGAGGAATTCTAAACCACAGGGGATTTAGAGGCAGCTATCTGGTTCCTCGTACTGTAGTCGTCTTCCTCGGAACTGATTTATAAAAACCAGATCCGCGAATAGATTTTTACTCAACGTAAAAGAAAGAAAAGATTACAGTGCCACACAGCAGCAATAAAATAGAAGTCTGTTGGTAAACTCTTGGTGAAAGTACTGACAAATGAAACAAATTACAGAAACGTTCTTTAACGCTTTCTGTATACTAAATCTCTCTTTGACCACTTAGTCAGCAGTTATTTGGTATATTTTTCCCTCGAGAATCACTTGAGGGGGAAAAAATACGACATCTCTTTCCGATCTGCCTCAATCATTTTTTTTCTCCTCTACCAATCAGAATTATCAATGCCCTCACATAGGCGGGAGCAAGTAAAGCCAATATCAATCCTACAAATAAAAACATACATGCTGATCAAACCCACATGTTGAGGGGATTACACCTCACATAAACTTTACCGTAATCTACACTTAACATTGGAGTTCAGAGAAATGCGGCACACGTATATAACCACATAACAGTTATACAACAGTTTAACCCTTGAAAGTCAGAAACATTTACATATTATAAATTACGCATTTAGGAGATAATAAATAACCCTAAGCTGGGCTACATATATTTAATTATATTTACTAATATTTATATTTATCCTATTATTTGGTCAAAATTTTGCCCTTTTTTAGTTACATTTAGTTAAAAATTTGTAGTGTAGTAAACAAAACCCCCAAAAGTTTATAACCCCCTCGTCCTAAATGGCTTTTTAAAGTTTTTTTGTGTTCTTTAACCATGCCCAACTGTCAAATAACCGCTCTTTGAGGTCAGTTAAGCTGAATTAAAACTATTTTGTCCCTCAAACCCCTTCTCACCATATTTAGTTTAGCCAGTGTTCATGTAGTAGTAAGGTTGTGTGTAATTCTGATGGTAACATTACTCTATTTTCACATTTTTCCCTAATCAGTACAATTTATTCCCTACTGCTTTACCGCGTACTATTTGTAATGCCACCTTGATTGGCTGATCGAAGACCCTGTCTTTTTTCTGTATCATGCAGCTGAAAAGCTGAGTGATGTGGATACACAATCCCCGTTATCCTCTTCCCATCTGAACAGCACGAAGACTGGAAGCAGGTTGGGGTGTAAAAGTGAGAGATCCTGCTGATGCTGCTATCTCTCTGCCCGCAGCTGCTGCATCCAACCCTTTCCCTTTGTTCCTTTAGAATTTTTGCCTCACTCACAATGTTTACA
>NW_024874955.1:0-2268 GCF_018340385.1 Cyprinus carpio
CTGTCTCGCTTCCCTGCCCCAAATTCAGTCGATCATATGGGATTTAGATCGACAGAATTTTCTGAACTGGTAAAATAACATCTCACACAGGATTCTAAATGATGCTAGAAAAATCAGATCTTTATTAAAAAATAAGCATTGCATTGTCATACAAACTTGCAGAAAGTGTACAGAATATAATGCAAATGAGTTGAGTGAAGTTCTTTAATTCAGGCTGCTTTTATTAAGAATATCAAACTCTGAAAATTAAAGCACAAAATGTTACACGGCTGCCAAGATGAAAGCAATAAATGATCCCTGTAATTCATCTGCAATCTGGTTTATGGGGAAATTATTTTTAGCTGCAAACAGCAGCCTTCATGTGACTGACTCTCCTTTATAGAGTGAGATATCAAAGATACTCGTTTCTTTTAGATCATCATCATCATCATCATCATCATCATCATCATCATCTTCATCATCATCATCTTCATCTCCTTCAAAGTTTTCTGGCTGCTGATGGGACTGAAGGCCTCGGTGTTTGATCCTCCATGAAGGCCTCGATCTCCTCCACGTTCGGAGGAACGGTCAGCAGCTCCACCGGCCAGCCGCCACAGCCATATCATCCTCACACGCTAATCTGAGACACATGAGGAGAAATAATCATATAAATACAGTCTGAACTTCAGAAATGTAGATGTCATAATATCTGGAAACAATATAGGCTTCAGTGCTTTTTGATTGTAAAGTAACATATGAAAAATAAAAAGATATATAGTGTATTATACTGTATATGTATATAATTTATGATACAAGTAAATATTTATATTTAGTCATTTTAGCAGATGCTTTTATCCCAGTTTACTCACAAATGAGGATAATAGTAACAATCAAAACCATCAAAAATGCATACACAGTAGCATATAATATTATATATTGACAAATCATCAGCAAAATTTAAGCAAAAAATAAAAATAATTAATATATATATATATATATATATATATATATATATATATATATATATATTAATGCCTTTTGTTCAAGAGTGGTTTTTGACACAAGGAATGCACAGCTGAAACCCATGTCCTGCATAATGCCTGTGTTTAGTGGCTCCTTGGAAGCAATGACTCCAGTTGCAGCCCGCCTCCTTTGTGAATCTCCCCACATTTTTGAAATCGGGTTTTGTTTCACAATCCCTCCAGGGTGCGGTTATCCCTATTGCTTGTACACACTTCTTTTTTTCACCACATCTTTTCCTTCCCTTCGCTCTCTATTAATGTGCTTGGACACAGAGCTCTGTGAACAGCCAGCCTCTTTTTGCAATGACCTTTTGTGTCTTGCCCTCCTTGTGTAAGGTGTCAATGGTCGTCTTTGACAACTGTCAAGTCAGCAGTCTTCCCATGATTGTGTAGCCTACAGAACTAGACTGAGAGACCATTTAAAGGCCTTTGCAGGTGTTTTTTGAGTTCATTAGCTGATTAGAGTGTGGCACCAGGTGTCTTCAATATTGAACCTTTTTCTACAATATTCTCTAATTTTCTGAGATACTGAATTTGGGGATTTTCCTTAGTTGTCAGTTATAATCATCAAAATTAAAAAGAAATAAACATTTGAAATATATCAGTCTGTGTGTAATGAATGAATATAATATACAAGTTTCACTTTCTTTTTGAATGGAATTAGTGAAATAAATCAACTTTTTTGATGATATTCTAATTATATGACTAGCACCTGTAGAGCTGCATAAAAACATGAGTTACAATATTCAATACAATAAAAATTTTCAAAACAGCAAGTGCTGTAGAAATGGTTAAAAACATCGCGAATGTGTCATAACAATGCATATGAATTGAGTTATGCTTGTTCTGGGCATCTGCTCAGAAGTTATTAAACACCGTTCTAACTAACTCCTCAGCATAACTTTCTGGTTTTCTCTGGAATATTTCATCAACGTTTCCATGGGAGTGTGAATATACAGTAACAGCATCTCTTATTTGTTTCTGCCTCTCTCTTCCACACAGAGCATCCATAGCCACATGATGGGAGTCCATGAAGACCTCAAGATTCGCAGCTTTTTGGACCAGAATCAAAGCAGAACCTAATATGAATGACTTGAACTTTCTTTATATTCATGCCAGACAACTGTGATTAAATCTGACACACAGCTGTTAAGAATTTTATGTGCGAATTTTGTGAATTTTTTCTGATGGTGTGTTTACTGCTGAAAGCCAATTTCGTATATAGGCACAAACCTTATATGTTTTTAATATTTTCAGTCTGTATTCA
>NW_024874956.1:0-2687 GCF_018340385.1 Cyprinus carpio
GTGTAGTTTAGATATGTATATGTTATATATCGAATATGCTCGACTGCCTCAACAAGACGCCGCATGTTGGAAATGCAGCTTGAGCTCCCCTCGGGCAAGAAAACACACCCTAATAATGAAAAAGGAGAGGTCATTCCTGCAATGGCCGGAATCGCACTGGTCTCCCTGCTGCGGGCAGGCTTAGGAATTCTACCACTGAACTACCAATGCTCGATTAAAGCGTGAATTCTACTGGGGATTCAGGAAGCCTATGCGGCCTCTGGCCAAAAAGCAATGCATAGACTGGATTATGAGAGAACCTATCGCGTACACTCAAAAGGAGCTCCTTCGAGCTACTCACGACACCTGGGGTTTCATTTGAAAGAACCCCAATTGGCAAAGTAACAAGAGATAATCACAGTGCATTGGCCGGGAATCAGACCTGGGTCTCCGCTTGGGAAGCTTACCGTTCTACCACTGAACCACCAATGCGTAAACCCCAGCGCAGAGGTGCGCATGGTTGCAAACACAGCTGCCAAAACTGAAGCACGATTCGCGGGCATTTGACGAACAGAAATGGTCCTCCTCAGTGTCTGGAGAAGGCATCCACACCGCGGCAATGAGTACAAGAATGGATCACTGCGAAACATCCGGAGAGGTACATGACGGAAAAGGCAGACGAATCCCCTAAGCCAACATTCAGGTGGCAGCTTCCAGGTCTTTGCTTGAGCAACACATAAAACATAACACGCGAGGCTCCCACTTGGCCGGGAATACAACCCGGGTCTCCCCGGCGTGGCAGGGACCGGAGATTCTACCACTGCACCACCAATGGCGTACCTCTGCGCTCGCGCCTTCTGAAGATGCGCATCTTCTACAAATGAAGTGGAAAGAGTGTCCTTTCATCGAGGGTTACTTATCGCCAATGCTAAAGTTGAACAACTGACAGGATAAAACGAACAGTGCCATAGGTGGGTATGGATGACACCCCTGAGCTCAATCGGACAAAGACTTCTCTGAACAAAGGGGAGATGGGGGAGGTCAATATCAAAAGAATGAGAGTCGTTATCTTCTGCTCTCTGGGGCCCCCACACCCCAGCCCAGCGCCCTTAAGAAAAGCGACAGAGCCAGCCTCAGTGCCGTCCGGACTGCACCTATGTTTACCAATTTTCTTGCTGGGGAGATAGTGTACCGCCGCTCTTCCCACCCCCAAGCGCCCCCACCCCTGTCCATGCTGGTGAGGACGCCGGTAGCGCCTGCTCTTCGGCAAGGCTTACATCTCTATGCCCCCTTGGCAAGTCTTAGTCCACTTTCAATGCAGGTCGGCGGTTTACCCTGGACGATAGATCTTTCTGCTTCTGGGCGTTGTGGTTGCAGAGACAACAAAGCAGGTCAGTTATACTGTGTCATCAGTTACTTTAAAACCCAGACCTTTCTTGCCTGCCGCCGTTATTGCCTTCTGGAACCTTTTCTACAAGCCTAGCCTCGACACGCCCCCCGTAATTGCTTGTACTTCACTCGAACACAAATTCCCGAAAGTGTGCGTGTCCATATAATGGACCCGTCACAACGCGGCACCTGGAGAGGGCACTTTGTGGTGTAGTTTAGATATTATATAAATGAGTATAGTAGTCGCAGTATGCTCGAGGCTGCCTCACAAAAGACGCCACGCAGGTTGGAAATGCAGCTGGAACCCTCCCCTCTGGCAAGACCCAAACCCACCCTATCGAACCAAGGGCCCGGCCTTCCCTGCGCACTGCCGCCCGTGCGAATACGGCCCCGGGTCTCCGCGGGCAGGCGAGAATTCTACCACTGAACCACCATGCTGCGATTAAAGGTGAATTCCTGGGATTCAGGTTTGCGAATCCCCCACCGCTGAAAAGCACTACAGCCGGGATTAGGATAGAACCTAGCGCTGGCTACTCTCATAAGAGCATCCTTCGAGCCATATTACATTTCGCGGCTTCCCTCATTTGAAAAGAACACCCATTGTAAGTTAAAAGAGACGCCCGCTTATGCATGGCCGTCGCCCGCCATCGAAACCCGTTGGTGCTACCCGCTTGTGAAGCGCAAATGTCTACCACTGAACCACCAATCGCGTAAACCCAAGCGCAGAGGTGGCGCATGTGTTACGCAAAACACAGCTGCCACTTATAAAAAAGAACCAGAAGCCTGGCGTAAAGAGAACAGCCTGCTGCATTGGGGCGCGGGAGTCGGACCCAAGGTCTCCAGCGTACCACTGCGAAGCTCGGAGGAATTCTTGTACTCACTGAACCATGTCCTTGCGCTGCTTGTAACAGACACTCGGACCACGGCCACTGAAGATCCCGCGCCAATTCTACAATTATAATTTACCGAAAAGACATGTCTTTCCGCGAGGGGTATTATCGGCCAATGCTAAAAGTTGAACAACTGACAGATAAACAGAACAAGTTCCATAGGTATTTTGATGAAGAGAAATGGACAAAGATTCTCTCTGAACAAAGGGGAGTGGGGAGGTCAATATCAAAAGTGAGAGTCGTTATCTTCTGTGGCCGCCAGCTCCCCTTAAGAACTACAGTGCAGCTCGGCCTCCCGGACTGCACCAGATTTGTCAGTTCTTGCTGGGAGATATTCCCAGCTCTTTCCACCAAGGCACTTTCTCATCTGTGACCCTGTAGCGCTGTCTTAGGGATCTTACATTGCTGCCCTTGCAGTTTATTCCACTT
>NW_024874957.1:0-1817 GCF_018340385.1 Cyprinus carpio
GGGCTGCTAATAGATCCCCGGTCAAAGTCCTCGCATGTCGCGCGGGGCAGAAGGTTTTGGGATCTACATCAATTCTACCCTCCAGTCTGACTCCCCGTGAACTGGCCCCCGCTTCATCGGACCGTCGCGATTATCAAGATCGTTAACCCTGTCGCTGTCAAACCCGTTGCCGCAAAATCTTCGCCGGTTCACCCGGGGTTTCACGCCTCCTGCATTAAACCGTCCCCCCCCCCACTTCTTTCTCTCCCTGTATCAAACCCCCCGGGCCCCCAACCGTCCGCAGGATCATAGATAGGGCGGCCGGGTCGTTCACCAATACTTAGTCGATTGGGAGGGAGGTCCTGAGGAGAGGAGTTGGGGCTCCCTAAGGATGTCCTGGACCCCTCGCCATTGATGATTTCCTCAGGTCTCGCCCTTCTTTCTCGCTTGGGGCTGGGGGCTTTTTGAGGGAGAGGGTACTGTCATGGTCTTGCGATCCTGTCTCTATTTCTCTTTTTTCTCTCTGTCTCCCTGCTGGTTTCTCCTTCCTGTCTTCCCCCTGCTTCTTTCGCTTTTCTGTGCTCACAGCTGACTTCACTTCTCGGCTGATAATTTCCCTCCACCTGCTTCTCTCTCTGAGTATTGCCTTGTTATTCACTATGGGCTGCTTTCACCACCCTCGTTCTAGGTGTCTCTTTGCATTAGTTGTTTATCTCTCCCCTAATGAAGCTATTTGCCGTCTACTTTAAGAGAGGTAGTCTTGTCCTGTCAGGAATCCTGTATAGTCAGGTTAGGTTAGTCTTCTATATCACTGCCGTTCGTCCTCTATGCTCACTTACCTTGCGCCCCACTGAGACCTTACCTGCTGTCCAGCGCCACTTTGCGGCCTCAGCTCACCGCGGCTCCGGTGAATCTCCTGGGCCCAGTCAAACCTCCGCCTCGCTGGCCACCTGCTTTTGGTTGTTCCAGCCGCGAGATTCTCTGTATGTTACTTTATACCAGCCTGCAGTTCGCCAGTTTTTCACCTTTTTTTGTGCTCCTTATTTTAGGTTTTCCTGTGGCTTTCCTTTGTTTGATTAAAGATGTCATTTTGCCCCCGCATTTGAGTCCTTCCCCTTTAATACCCATCACAGATAGTTACTAACAGACCACAGAGAAATTTGAACTTATAATTTACTAACAGGGCCCCTCTGATCACAAAGACCATGGTTTTACGGAACTCACTTAAACAGTGTTTTTCCCAAATTTACATAACTAAAGTAAACAAGGGAACCTGGGGATCCCCAAAATTAAGTTGACACAAGTTAAAATGATTTAGGGTCATTTAGATTGAATAATGTTTTTACAATCAAAAAGATTTTTGAAATTGTTGTAACTCTCTGATGAAAAACCTCACAAATCTGATTGGGAAATATAGTAAGACATTCAAAGGCACGCAACGAAAAGCCTCCTTACCATGGCTGAATAATGACACTCGTCAGCTAATGAAAAAGAGAGACTATGCATTGAAAAAAGCACTGCTCTCCAAAACAAATACCCCATTTTCTCATCTTTAAAGGATTGAGAAATGCAGTAGTTAGAGAATTGCGTAAAGCAAAGACAGCCTATTTTATGCAATTGATTGAGGATTCGGAAGGAAATAGTGCATCCCTTTGGAAGCACCTCAATAGCCTTACTAAACTTAAGCCTAGTCAACAAAAAACAATAGCTGAGTTGGAAGTGAATGGAGTTATCAGTACTAACAATTCAGCTATTGCAAATGAACTTAATAATTTTTTTATTCAGTCTGTTGAGGAGCTTGCTAAGACTTTTGAACCAGCAACCCTATCACACCATGC
>NW_024874958.1:0-465 GCF_018340385.1 Cyprinus carpio
TATGGTGTGGCTATATAGTTTATGGGGTGATATGTGAAGACCATTTGCCAGCCTGAACTAAAAAGCCCGGCCAATGTTTTATATTGTTATTTTTGCTGGAGACACAGGTTTTATGTTGTCAAGAGTTGCTAGGGTGCTGAAAAGTATTGCTAGGCTCACTATGACGCTTATGTCGCTACATATGGGACTGTTTGATAGGATCTAGGCCAAAAGAGTCTACTCCTAGCCTCATACTGATCCAAAGATATGGTGTCAGATAATTTTTCCAATGTTAAGTCTATGGGATATTTTCACATATTTTTTTCAGCCGTTGTACGAATATCGTACATCCGATTGCTTAGAAAAGTCATACTTACACCTCCTCCTCAATAAGCCGCCAGTTGACACCTCATTCATGGGTCCTCGATAAACAGTGCAGGAGTAAGTAGCATAAAAGTATTTCAAATGAATAGTAATAGTAACACT
>NW_024874959.1:0-1055 GCF_018340385.1 Cyprinus carpio
AAAAAAAAAAAACCATTAATAAAACATACACAAATATTTTTACATTTACTCAATTCACATCATCCAATCTCAAGCAGATTATTACTCTTTACCAATTGAAACATATTTCTTCCCCCACCTTTTGATGTATGAATTTATTCGTATTCAAAAAAAACTCTTTCGCTTCTATATCTCCATACTTACAAATCAACTGGACATCTCGTTGTGTATTTAACGTAAAAAATATATTTTACTTTTTTATCTTCTCTCCCATCGAAATGTGCATTGCCCTTATAGGGGACTACTGCCAGTCTGGGCCCATTGGAACTTTTCAAAATAAAAGTAAAGTAGACCACACGCCAGCCTCTTTTCCTTTTCCCCAAAATTCCCAAACAGAAAGATTTTCCCCAATCTCCTCCTATGACTCCAACTTCGACACCCTAGTTTTTGGTGCTTTTAAAAGATTTTTAAGAAAATCTATTTGAATGGATCCAAAAAATCATCAACTAATGCTTCAACTGTTGTTCTCCAAAAACTAATGTTAGAAAAACACCTTCATGGCCACTATCGCCACAGCAGTCACCACCCACCCCCCCCATTCCCCACATCACAAACACACATACCCCTTCCCAAACCACCCCACACCACACATACCATGTACCTCATTATTCTTTGTTTAACACCACATTTGTGTAAATTCTATTATGTCTTATCAGAAAAGTTTCATTTATTCTCACCTCCTATACTGTTGTATTTTACATATCACTGTTTGGACCATAATTTTTTCCACCTCCAAATCTTCAAATACTTGTCTTTCCACACTTCTTTCCTGCTGCTGGCTCTTTTATAACATTCAAACGATTTCAGTTTCCTATATAGTATTCTTTACCACTCATAGTTTTTTATTTTGCTTTTCTCGCTTCTTGTTATCACATCCATATACATCTCCTCGTAGCAACATTTTTCCATCGCTTGGTACACATTCACACGGTCGATCACATTGTCCACTTCAGGGGGTTGTTAACTTGCTTAAGTGCATATTTTTTATTTACTTTCTCTCTGTTCTCCATTCCTTC
>NW_024874960.1:0-1090 GCF_018340385.1 Cyprinus carpio
TCTGGTCATGAACCAGTCAGTAGCAGGTTTAAGGACTCTTGATGAGATGCAGTGCAGGAAAGTAAATAGTAAAACTGTCAAACTCTACGACCATCTTGGTAACATGTATATAGGGCGCACCATTTTTCAAACCGCTGCTGAGGAGGAGGCACTGTGCTCTCTTAATGGCCAGCTTATTTTGATTATGTGTGACTTGGCGCATAATAAAATGAGAATTACAACAATTTTGTGTTCGATATGGAATATACTAGACTGTGCTGCGCTGAGATGGACGCCAGACCACAGAAAAGGCTTTGTGCAAAAATTAATGTCACTGTCTGTTTGCAACCACATCATTTGATGAGCTGGTTGAGCTGGGGGAATCGAAATGAAAACTTTATTCTGCGAGTGTTGTGGCCAGATTGAATGCGGTGGCGCAAGTATTCTAGATAGTCACCATTACCGCCATTTAGATAGCATTCTTTTTGTCATTTGTTCTCTCTATGTGATACAATCGCCGCAGAATAGAATAGTTATATGTTGTTATTCTGTGCTTTCATGCAGTATCTCCACATAATACCCAAACATGGAGTTTTCAGTAATTTAAAGTTGAAATATAAGATCTTATTTATCATGATCTGTGATCTTACTGTCTTCATTGTAAAAAGTGAAATTTATAATATGTTTTGACTTTTTGCTTATTATCTTTGACTGTTTTTGAATAAACAATAGTGCACTTGAGAGTACTAAAGCAATTTTTGTAATTAGCTGATTTTTTACCCGTGTATATATACTGTATAGTATTAGTTTTGCATTTCTCTGTTGATGTATAGAGCTGTATATAGCTTGGATTTTCATAGGTTGGCCCATGAAGACTGACTGTTTTAGTGCCCATAATAGGCTATTTTTGGCTATGGCTCCAGCAATGCCTGACAGCGCACATGCAGGGTTAGAGGGGACTCATCAGAAATCAACTTTTTCTATCAGCTCAGAGCAATTGACTGATGATTCACTGCGACATCTCTGCTGATTTCCAAATGAAAAGCAGGAGCTTGCTGAATAAACATTCAGCTGATTGGCACCACATTGAGTTCATGGATTCTTTGATTGC
>NW_024874961.1:0-1732 GCF_018340385.1 Cyprinus carpio
AGATAGATAGAACGATTGCCCAAGCCTGGTCTCCATTAGGTCTCCTGGGCTGTGATACAGCAATCTCTGAACAACAAAAAAAATCTCCCAAACATGCTGTGAAAAGGACATTGCACATATCTGGCTGATGCGGATGCTGGTTTATACTGCTGTGAGGAGGGAGCAAGGCATTATACACCACAGGAACAGACTTACAGGCAGAGAGAGAGACCTGACACACTTTGATGTTTGTTTCCCATTATAATCTGTGGGTTGTAATGTGATAGTGAGTTCAGGTAAGGTTAACAGTATTTTTTTAAAGCTCTTAAACATGTTTTTTTCAAAAAGGTTTGAGTGCTACGCACAGATGCACACACCCACATATGTCTGAGCACACACTTACAGAATGAGCTGTTTTCATCCTTTGTGCGTCAAGGTGCCATCAGGTAACATTTGCAGGTAGAAGCCATGCCGACAATACAGGCGTGTGGCTGATACCTTTCAGCTGAGGCTCTGAGAAAAAGAGAGATAAACATTTCATTAGACATGTTGTGCCTATGCTAGAAAAGGAAATACATTTCAATGCATCAAGAATACATGCTGGTGCTACAACAGTGAAGGTTATATCAGGATGTACTGAATTAAGATACACACACACACACACACACACACACACACACACACACACACACACACACACACACACACACACACACACACACACACACACACACACACACTAACAAGCACAAACCAGTCAATACATCTTTAATTTTACAGCTTACCTCAAAAGACTTGTACTGTGTCAGCCATAACAAACTCAAATACAAACATCCATATTTACAAAGCACATTAGGGAAGATAAGAAGTTGTTTCTGTCTGTACTGTACAATGGACTGTGGTGTAATAACAGGAACAAAACTTTCTCAGGGCTTCTCTGTCTTCTCTGTCAGAGTTTACAGCACCAACAAAACAAACTGCCCAAAAGAGTTCAGTGAACTGCTACTTAACATTTTCTAAACTTATTCTAGAAAGAGATGCAAAACAGAGGAATCTGTATAAATGTATTGCATAAACTGTATCCAACTGACAAATAAGTACCTTAAAGTGATAGTCCACCCCAAAATAGATTTTGTCATTGTTAACTCATCACTCATGTCATTTCAAAACCTGGGGTCAGCTTCCCCAAAACCATGAATTTGCTAACCTGGTTAGCTTCTAAGTTGGTGGCAATGGGAAATTGCTATGCAACCAACAAAGTTGCTAACAGTTTGCAACTATGGTTTGGGAAGCCTTTTCTAATGTATTTACTAAACTTCTTAGGAACACAATTTACAAAAAATATTTTGAAGAAAAAGCGGTTTAGATTCCGGTGACCTTAGATTTCCCTTATGTTTTGACCATACAAAGTTAATGGAATTTCAAAATAACTTATTTTGTGTTCTGCAGAAAAAAACAGAAAAAGTCATACAAATTTGGAATGACTGTCAGGCCTGTGTTTCTATCCTGTGTTGTGTTTTTCCTCCCCCAGGTTCTCCCTCATGTTTCCTTATGCCCATATTTGGAACATCGATGTTGTGTTTCCTGTGTGTGTGTCCCTGCCTACCTAGTTTTACCCCGTTTTGGATCATTAAAGACTGTTACTTTGAGTTAACCCCACGTCTCCTTTTTCTTCGTTTCGCCACACAAGGCAACTGTGACAATGACATGGGTGAATAAATTATTTGTGTGTGTGTGTGTGTGTGTGTGTGTG
>NW_024874962.1:0-1829 GCF_018340385.1 Cyprinus carpio
TCATTTGATACTGACCTATGACAGACATCCTGTGACATGACATTTATCTGAATTTACACAACTCATGGATGTAACAGTAAAACAGTTCAGCTCACAGATGAAGACTAGCTGTAATGCAGTCAAAATATTTTACACATGCTTATAGATCAATAAAATGTTAAAAATGCTTTTCAACGAGTGCATAATAATTAGTCACACTGATATTCTGGATATTTTTTTCCAAGACATTTTACCAATTCCAAATCACATCAATCTTAATAAATACTATACATTTGTTATTTAATCATTTATGAGTGATATATAATTGTCCTTGAAGGCTGGAAGTGAAAAAACTCCCTTATATTCAGGAGTGCTGAATTATTAGGGATGTTTCTTGCCATGCGTGGTCTTAAGGAAGCTCATTGTGATTGCCTCAGGTGTTGGGAAATAGATTTGTTATACATTATACAGGTTCTGCACGTACTCCCGTCTGCGAGGTCGCATTATACAATGTATGTGTATCGCGATTTTTTGCAAGAAGCAACTTAGCGAGGCCGGAGTTATTGTAGCAGCAACACATTAAATAATCTTGTGGCCGAATCTCTCATTGTTAGCCGCGCTTAAAACCAGGCAGCGTGTGCTCAGATACATACTGATTTACAGCTCAGTGCAGCGCACTTAAAGCGAGTTTCCTCTCTTTCAAACTGTGTCCTGTGCACTCACAACTCTCTATGCTCGTCTTGGCCCCAGATATTCATTCTTTTAACAGCCTTTCACTATTTCCTAACCTTTTCTGTTCACATCTTTTTACTGTGTGCAGTGTGAAAGGCTCTGATCCATTAACATGGAACCGGAAAAATACGCGTACAGACAGAGTGTGTGTGAACCTGGAATTCACAATGAACATGCCCAGTGTATTCTGTTCTCCGCTCCATTTAGCCAGCGCTTCATTCTGACGGTTCAGAGAGCAGCTTTAAGCGTGCAGTGTGTAATACCCGATGTACCGCTAGATGGCGCTTTAGGATGCTTTGACAAAAGGTATTTGTGAAACATTAGCAAAAAGGCATTTAAAATCTTTCAGCAAAACTCAAGAAAAACCGTGATACTTGAAAGCTACAATGAATTTTGCACAGTAATATAGTTTATATAATCATTTCACAAATGTTTATAGCTCATTAAAATTATTTTTCAAAATGGTTATAGATCATGAAATGTGTTGGCAACATTTTATAATAATCTCTCTTTGGTTTACATTAATACATGCATTAACCTAACATGAACTAACAATGAACAATCTGTTTATGTTGGTTTAACTTCTATCATTAAAAAAATATTAATATTCATGTTATTTCACAGTACATAAACTAATCTTAAAATAAATAAAACTGTAAACCCCCCGGCCCCAGTCAGGATTTTTTTTTTGTCCAATGGTCATGTCTTAATTTTGCAATTTCTGTATTGCACAGTTTTGGAATATTTCTCATGGGGGATTTAATAATTTTTGACTTTTCAGGGTCTGAGTTACAACTCTTGGCTCATTTCATCTGTAAAAAAAAACCCTAATAATAAAGAGTTTTTCTCTCTCCAGCCTTCATGGATAATTATATATCACCTATAAATGATTAAACACAAAGTTAATGGTAGTTATTAAGATTGATGTCGCTTGAATTGGTAAAATGTGCTTTTAGAAAATAATCACAATATCAACATGCCCAATAATTATGCACGCGGGTGTAAATCAATAAAGGTCCTCAGTAACACTTCATAATAAAGTCTCATTTGTTAACAATAGTAAATACATTAACTAACATGAACAATATATTTTCACATATTATTAATGTTTGTTGATA
>NW_024874963.1:0-1277 GCF_018340385.1 Cyprinus carpio
CAATCCATCAGTTAAACGGTCACACATTTCTTCCTGTTCCATTGCTAGTTCATATTCTTTTACTCCTGTCTAGGTCTTACAGGCCAACACCTTTCCACTTCCAATGTTTTCTGAGATTGCTTTAATTATATCTTCTGCTCTCACACCACTAACGTTCTCCGTACTTACGATCACTGTTGCCTCCTTTAAATATTTTCTTTCACCAAATCTTTTCCTTGCCCCTTGATCCTTTCCATTTCCAGCTCCTTGTCGTTTTCTCTGGTCCAGTGTCATTTGCTTGTACATGTTCCTTCAGCCAGTCCAGTGTGGTTTGCCGTGCGTGTTCCTCCTGCCAGTCCAGTGTGGATTTTGCCGATGCGTGTTCCTCCAGCCAGTCCAGTGTCGTTTGCCGTGCGTGTTCCTCCTGCCAGTCCAGTGTCGTTTGCCGTGCGTGTTCCTCTAGCCAGTCCAGTGTCGTTTGCCGTCGCGTGCGTGTTCCTCCAGCCAGTCCAGTGGAGATCAGACGAGATCGGGCGCGCTCAGGGGTGGTATGGCCGTAAGCGAGGGCTGCTGCAAAGTGTGGGCTATTTAAAGATCAGCAACCCTAATGCGCAATGTATTAGATCCATATAGACAAAAAACTAAAGCTTACAGCACCTGGTATTCCCAGGCGGTCTCCCATCCAAGTACTAACCAGGCCCGACCCTGCTTAGCTTCCGAGATCAGACGAGATCGGGCGCGCTCAGGGTGGTATGGCCAGAAGGGAGGGCTGCTGCAAAGTGTGGGCTATTTAAAGATCAGCAACCCTAATGCGCAATGTATTAGATCCATATAGACAAAAAAAAAAAAACTAAAAGCTTACAGCACCTGGTATTCCCAGATGCCTTAACCAGATATGGTTGTCAACAGGTTTGTTTAAAAACTCCATTTATAAAAAACGCATAGAACATTTTCACAGTACCCAAACTGAAATCCACCCTCTTTTTCTTTACATTTTAAAAAACACCATCATTTTGTTTTCCCCTCTTTCTCCCTTCCTTTTAATCTCATCTAGCCATTGCCTTGGGATTGCTTTCTTGACATCTTCATACTGTTGTTTTTTTTAAAACCATTACATTAAAATCCTCCTTCTCTCCCCTCCATCGCATCTTTTAATCACTCTGGAGTGGTAAAAATCCCTCTCTTCAACTCCCATAAAACATCTCTCACTTTTTAATGCATCCCCACTTGTAGCCACTTCTTAAAATAGATGCTTTCGCCCGTGTATCATTATTTTGTCATTTAAAAACAGGCTGATT
>NW_024874964.1:0-1859 GCF_018340385.1 Cyprinus carpio
TTAATGTACGATTCAACAACAGTAAAAACAAAAATAATAAATCTAAAGTTGTGGAAAACACAGAAAAAAAACAAACAAGAAACAATGTACACTACCAGTTAAATGTTTTGAAAAAGTAAGAATTTTAAAGCTCACCAAACCTGCCTTTATTTGATCCAAAATACAGTAAAAGCAATAATATTTGTGAAATATTTTTACTATTTAAAAATAGCGTTTTCTATGTGAATATATATTAAACTGTAATGTATTTCTGTGATGTGCAGCTGTATTTTCAGCATCATTACTCCAGTCTTCAGTGTCACATGATCTTCAGAAATCATTCTAATATGATGATTTTCTGCTCAAGAAACATTTCTGATTATTATTTTATTATTATTATAAGAAGAGGACTTCTTTAAAAAAAACATTAAAATCTTACTGCTGAAAAACATTTGGCTGGGAGAGTATTTTAAATTAAATAATTATTTACAGCATTTTAATAATAGCAGTACTAACATTTAGTGTTTACAAAACTGAGCAGATAAACTAAAACAATGCAAGTCAATCCCATTAATTTTAAAAAACACAACTAACGGTACAGTGCAAATAATACTTCTGGGATTTAAATTAACAATGGGAAATAAATTAATTTAAAATGGTAGATTTAAACAACAACAAACAACAACTACAATAATCGTAAAATAAACAATCCTAAAGTTGTGGAGAACACAGGAAAGGAAGAAAAAAAAAAACAAACTAGCCATCCACCTGTTTAAGAAGATCCTTTGCTCCCCATGGTGTGTTACCAAGTGATGATCATGGGCAGTTCTCATTCAGATCTGTCCATCTATGGTCCAACACAAAGGCAACGCCGTTCTGAGGGTCCAGTGCGAGAGAGCTGAGCGAGGAGGACGCAGCTATGGCCAATGGTGTTGTGTTCTTCTACAGAAGATTAACAGGATTACTTAAATTATTTGTCTTTGTGTTGTGTGCACATATGTGAGACAGACAGTTAACACACATTGTGTCTCTGTATGCATCTGGACTGCAACACTTCACGACCTTTGAGTCCTTCACTGTCAAAGTGCCTGGTGTGATGTTATGGTGACGTTGAGGACAGTCTTTGGGGTGACCTGCTCTTTGGGATGCTTCTTCTAAAACATCGAGCGCCCATCATCTAAACATTCCTGAAATATAGATTCAAAATAATTTTTATAATTCATAATATATATATATATATATATATATATATATATATATATATATATATATATATATATATATATATACTTTCTCTCTCTTGTGTAATATTATATTTCTATGGATATATATAATGCAACAGTGGCATTGCATTTTTTTTTTTCAATTTAAATGATTGCTTTACATTTGAATATATCTCCTGATTATCGTAATTTATTCCTGTGATGCAAAGCTGAATTTTTCAGCATTATTACTCCAGTTTCAGCATCACGTGATCCTTCAGAAAATATGTGCTTATCCTTGTAGTGGCAATGATAATATCACATTGATTACAATAGAAATGTTTTTGTGATGACATATGACACTGAAGACTGGAGTATAAATTATGCTGAAAATTAGCTTTTATCACCAGGAATAAAGTTCATTCAACATAGGAAACCAGTATTTAAATTTACCACACAGTAAATGTTGACAATAATATATACATATATACAATACTATAAATAATATAAAGTAATTATCACACAACACGTTATTTTTATGAACAGCACATATGGTTAAATTAACTGAAGAATCATTTAATACACACTAATATTATAGATATAGCAAGCATCTATGAACAATCATCTTCCAAAAACAAAGATATTACAATAAGTACAGCAGTTGCATTTTTATAAAGA
>NW_024874965.1:0-1610 GCF_018340385.1 Cyprinus carpio
AAGAATCTGAATTCTCACTTGATTGCAGTTGGGTGCCCAGTTGACTCTGGAGTGATTTTTGCACTTGGCCCAGAGTAGTTAATACAAAACATATAAAACACACTTCTCACCTACTACCTTCATATATTATTATTTCTAGAGGGTATGGAATTTTGACCTGCATTGCTCCAAATAACACCTACCTATTTTTTTCTTGAGATATTTTCTGCGTCTGTCAAGTCTCTCGATGCGCTGAATACTCTAGCTTGGTGCAGTTTAACTCCTAGCTTCGGCATAAGATGCTGTAAAACACAATGATACACACAAAAAGGAGTGAGGCAAATTTTGAAATTCACATTAGCGTTTAGTACCACGAATGCAACATTTGTTCCAGAATATATGTAAATAACTATAAATCAGATTTCACATCTTATTTGCAAAGCGTTATTGTGGTTTTCTTCCTATCCATCAAGAGCACATCTGATTTAATTAATAAACTGCAGTCAAGCCTGGTGTGATCCTGTAGGAGTGAAAACCTATAGTTATATCAGCCTCTTTATGTATTACTTTGGAAAACAAAGATGTAAAGAAATGAACACAAACATAAAGAGTTCAAGGGTCAAATAACTAATTAACGGAAGCAAAGTATAGCAGCATTTATTCTACTATATTTAATAAAGGAGGAAAATCAGTTACCTGCATTTCCCATTACACGACATTACACGCCATCCAGTTGCTGGCTGGTGGTGTGTGCTCTTTTACAGCCTTCAAGAGCATTGATAGTGAGACTGCGGCCACCAGCATACTTTCTTTTTCTCTCTGTGCCCTTGAACCACTCCTCGCCTGAATGGAATTATGTCCATTTTCTTGCAGCCATCAGAGTCAACCTCATCCACAAACCCACAATACTGAACGACACCCAAGAGTTCAATAAATCATGTACTGTAGCTGAGGCAAAGCCACAAACATATTATTAAGAGGCAATAAAGCAGCCGGTTTAGTGAGTCTGTCACTGGAGCACCGGAAAGCCGGACTAAGACAGTTTTGATAGCAAAATAGACTCCCAAGAGATGTAGAACTAAGGGCGTAGTTGAAAAAAACATGTCCCCTGTCTGGAAAAAGTTCATACACCACATGTGTACCCTCCAGTCACAGTGGGAATGCATTAATGTTCCCTCGATCAATCCCAACTCCTTCCTCAAGTTCAAAAACAATTGGCACCAATGGAGCTTGAGATCATTGTGTCTCTTTAGGTTTCTGAACATCATTTTGTACCACATAATTGATGCAGCTGAAATTCTTGGTCAGCATTGGTCCAAATTCAGCAAGCTGTGTCAGTTTAACATTTTCAGGCATTTCTTCGGATATGTGAGCAAATAAATGCCTTCTATAAACACGCCTGATTACCTATTGTACAGGATTCTGTGGGTTCTCTCTACCCATTTTTTTCAACTGTCCCAAATAATTCTCAAATGGAAACATGAAAACTGAATCCAGAGGGCTATACTTTTAGCATCATCTGCTAAATGTAAAAGACTTCGTATTGTTAACCAGAAATTTTTTCCCATATATCTTCTCAAAGTTGGTAACAAAACATCTTAATAATTTTTGGGCATACCCCTAGAATTCTC
>NW_024874966.1:0-1139 GCF_018340385.1 Cyprinus carpio
CATCATCATCTATATAGCTGTGGCAGGCTCAAGAAAGATACCATTCTTTCTGTTGCACACAGCTTCCTTATCTCACATTCTTGTCCATTAATCATTATTCCATTCAACAGCGAATCACAGTCCATCTCACTTTCCATAGTCATTTCAAAATCATTGTTATTCTTTCTTCTTAGTCCAATCAGTTTTCCAATTCCAACTTTCTCTTCAACTGATTTAATTATCATTATTATTGTTGTGTTTTCTATGTCTTTTACAGTCATTGTTAATGTTGCTTCTTTTCTGTATTCCCTCTGATACTTTGTTTGTTTGCTTAACTTCTTTATCATTTGTTGTCGTTGAGATAAATCATTTCTTTTTTTTCTCCACCTTCTTTATTAGTTCCAGTACCTTCAGTTGTTTGTATATCTCTTTTCCTCTCTTGTCCATTTGATTTTCCGTCTTGTTTTCTCCTTGAAACCACCTTTGCCCATGTTTCATTTCTACTTTCACCATTCCCTTCATTTATATTCCTTTCCATGTCGTCTGCAACATATCCTGATTCTCTGTTCCCCATCTCATGTTCTTTTTTGCCAGTCCGTGTCCTTTGTCCGTTAAATCCGTCATTTTTGTTATATGAAACCCCAAACAGTATAAACTGTTTGGGGTTAAAAAGCTCAAAAACTAATACAAACTCAAAAAAAACTAAACAAAAAGAATAAAACTAAACTAAACTACAAAATGGAAGAGCCTCTCTCTTCCTACTACTGCCAGACGACTTCCGGGCTCTCTACTGCTCTGGTATGGTGGTATGGCGATAGCGAGGGCTGCTGCAAAGTGTGGGCTATTTAAAGATCAGCCACCCTAATCTGCAGTATATTAGATCAATTTTGACAAAAAAACTAAAGCTTACAGCACCTGGTATTCCCAGGCGGTCTCCCATCCAAGTACTAACCAGGCCCGACCCCTGCTTAGCTTCCGAGATCAGACGAGATCGGGCGCAGGCCAGGGTGGTATGGCCGTAGTTTGAGGGCTGCTGCAAAGTGTGGGCTATTTAAAGATCAGCAACCCTAATGCGCAATGTATTAGATCCATATAGACAAAAAACTAAAGCTTACAGCACCTGGTATTCCCAGGCGGTTTCCCCATCCAAGTACTAACCA
>NW_024874967.1:0-1818 GCF_018340385.1 Cyprinus carpio
AGCACTCCTTGGCCTTTGATTGAAGTTGGACAAGATTATTGACAACATCATAGGAAGGTAGATCGGGAGAGATTCCTACATGCAACATTTTGTCCATTGGACCTTGCAATTTTCTCCCCAAGTGGAGTTCTGCCCGGACTCATGCCAATGGACTCCTGGACAGCTGAATTGACTGCAAAATCGTAGCTCAGGTAAGTATTGATCCCATTTCTTATGGTTATCGTCTATGTAAGCAGTAATCATATTAACTTTAGGGTCCAATACTTCTCTCTGTCAGTAATGGTTTGTGGGTGGTAGGCAGGTGTGAGTTTTTGTGAGACACTCCACTTACCACACAACCTCCCTTAAAACAAGCAGAAAGGGAACTGGGAACCTCCATCAGATAAAGATAAAGTCCGAACACCCCATCGTCAGAATCTCTCTCCTGAAAATCGTCAGCAACGGTTTGTGCATTGGCCCCTTCCTCACCAGGGAAACAGCTCCACCCAGCAGGTAAAGTAGCAATAAAGACAAGAAGGTACTCATTCTGTTAGTACTACGGGCATTGATCCCATAATATCTACCTCTAACATTTCGTTGGGATGTGAGGTGCTGATTTGTTGTATTCTTACCTGCAGGTTTACTTCATTGTCGCTTTTAGGGTTTGGCATTTCACACACCTTTTGGCGTGGTCTGCGATCCGCCCATCCCGGCCAAAAAACCCGTCATGCAGCCTCCTGGTAAGTTTGTAAGATACCTTATATGACCATAACGGATTTGCATGATAGATGTTGTTGCAGGACGCTGGTCGAAATCAGGCTGGCCCAGGCATGTATATCCGATAATGACATTAGCCAGTCTTCTTAACTTTGTGTGTTGTGTAAGTACAGTTTATCTTCTATTACCTTATATTGATCTTTCAGATGATTTCCACCATCCTGCCATTGTTTGGAAAAATTTGAGTGACATCAGGGTCTTTTGTGTTTGTTCCTCCCATATGGCGTGGCTGGCAGGATAAGTGAATCTGATTCCTCAGTTAGGCTGGCATACTGGCCTCACATCGGGTTGGGTGTGGATCGAGGGACAGAGCATCAGGTGCTACTTTCAGCCTACCCTTTCCGGTATTCAACTACAAAAAATCAAACTTCTGCGGTCAGAAAGGAGCCCATCTGATGCAGTCGGCTGGTTGTTTTTGTAGAGCTCAGCTACCCCACTACGGGGCTGAGTGATGGGGTCACAACAGTGAGAAGAGTTTGGGCTCTAAATAATGCTGCCACCTTTCCTGGCCACACGACAGCAAGACATTCCCTTCTCTGTGGCCAGGTAATTAGTTTCCGCTTTGTTTAGGGTCCTACTTGCATATGCAATCACCTGCTCCTCCAGAGCCCTGGTCCCTGCGCTGCGACAGCTCAGCACCTAGCCTGAGATGTCAGCTGGCGATCACATGCTCCCTGGCCAATGTGACGACTCAAGGTCAGGATGTCCAGGGACTGGGAGGTGAAGTAAAGGCATGCTTTAGCGGTTCAAAAGCCTATTTGCTGGCGTGGGGTGCGGTAATTAAATGGGGCCCTTTACCTGCGAGGCGTGGTGACCATGATCCGAGAGAAATTTGCCATTTCAGCCAGTTGGATTTTCCTAGGTCAGGCGTTAGACCTCTTTGATATTCGGGGTGCTGGGGTTAGCCACGTATACTCAGGTCCTGTGGAGATGCCATAAATATTCCTGTGCAGAAAAGTCATCGCAGAAGGAATATTCTCTCTTCTTTAGGTTTACAGTCAACCCAGCTGTCAGCAATCGATGGAGAATTGTCTGGAGATCGAGGAAGTGCTGGTCCATGCA
>NW_024874968.1:0-1347 GCF_018340385.1 Cyprinus carpio
AGTCTTCAGTCAGCTTGAATTACAGATGCTAACTTCAAAAGCGTTTGAAGTGACTGGTTTGATCCAAAGCGTTTAGAAAGGATGATGAAGTGATGATGTGGCATCACAACGAAAGCACAGGCCAGAGATGTGAGTCCCAGTAGCCTTACACAGACACTGGGTGTTTCCACTCCATCATGATATTCAGTTTCATTAAGTTTTTTTTGCCAATCCCCATATATAATGGTAATATTTTTTTAGATCAGGGTCATATTTAAGGGTAATTTAGATAGTGCCAGTAATATCTTCTCTCATAATAGTATCTGTTAATAATACTCTCTCTTTTTTATAGCTGATAAAACAAATTCTACAGACAAGACTAGGTGGAGGAAATGTGCTTAAGGAGGTATGAAGATACAGGTACAATTAGTGATGACACAAGGAAAGTGATGGTGAACATCTTAGAATGTACACATGATGGAGACAAGAAGGGTAATTATAAAAAAATATAATTCGGTCTTGCATTATTCAGTTTGTTAGTGATTTTGATGCTTTATAGATTGTGAAGTAGATAGATGTAGTTAGTGGATACAAATTTGTGCAAATTGTTCAATCTTTTTTTTTTTTTCCTAAAAGTTAGTTTAATTAAATGTTCTTAAACATTTCCTATCAAATAAAAAGTAACATTGAGTGTTCCAATTCTTCCAGAAGGGTCCCACATCGACTTACCAAACAGAAGTATGGATTGGGGAATTATCACCTTGTTTCCCTCACTCAGAGATCCCCAAGGAAGGACTGGATATGTAAGTCATTATCACTGATCGGACATTCAATATTTTTGTGCACAGTTGGAAATGTCTAAAGATGTTTTCATTTTTAATTAAGGGTTTAATTAAGAATTTGTGTCATTTCAACAGGAACATTTCTATGATGGCCAAAAAAACACTGGATCTTTGGCATGGCGCCTCAAGACAGTACAAAGGGGGACAAGACCTTCTGGAAATAAGGGCGATCCAAAACAGCAAGAGAAAGGGAGGTCCAGCACGGCTGACAGACAGCTATATTTACCAGGAACATCAGCTAGATAATGGAGTCAAAGTGTAGAGGGGCCATCTCTTTGATGAATCATACAAGGGAACGGAGCGTCATCATGCAGAAGATGAAGGCAGCGTTTGAATACGAACCAGCACCTTGTCCATGATCCAGAGGGATCCACATTATTATAATCACAATATATTGTAATTTCTTTGTGTTTTTCTTTAAACTACTTCAGATTCTTCAGGACTTCCACACTCCTCTTTGGGTCAGAAACTGCTTCCAGACTTTTTTGGAAAGGTGGCCGACAGTTTTCAAAGCAAAGGTCTCAGG
>NW_024874969.1:0-769 GCF_018340385.1 Cyprinus carpio
CAGATGAAGGCTTTTGTTCTTTCTGTGCTGAATTGGCTATCTGGTAAGCAGGTGGTCCACGCTGCAAAGGCCTTAATTCCAAGGTAAGTTAAGGGGAGATTTTTCAGGAAATTCTGCGCAGACTGCCATGCCGAATTAACTCTGTCCTGTTGTGTGTGTGTGGATTTTACGAGATTGTCTATTTGCTTTTTGGGCACATCACGGTATAAATATTTCCCAAAATGAGCACTACAGAGGAATTGAGGAGTTTCTGTAGTGTAGTGGTCATCACGTCGCTTAACATCTGCGTAAAGGTCCTCGGTTGAAACCGAGCAGAAACAGCTGATCCCTTTTGAAGAAAAAGTATGAACCCCTTTAGACTACAGTGGGCTTTAGAAAGTGTTACCTTTGTGCGCTTTTTTCACCGAGCCTGCACTTAAAGGTTTCGGACTGTTTTCAGCAGGCAGGTTTCCGTAGTGTAGTGGTTATCACGTTCGCCTTCCTGCAGCGAAAGGTCCCCAGTTGAAACTGGGTGGGAACAGTGACTCTCTTTTTTTCACAATTGTACAATTGGCTTTCTGTTGAGGAGGAACTCTGAACAGATGGCTGGTGAACTCAAAGACCCAATATTTCGTATAACGTTTAAAAAAGATTCAATGAGACGTAAAAACAGTACAAAGAAACGGCCACAGAGGTTTCCTGCAGACAACTGAAAATGCTTGGTTTGCCGCTTAAAAATAGAAGGTGGTTTGCAGACCGAAATACGCACAAGGCAATCTGTAATTTGATT
>NW_024874970.1:0-1867 GCF_018340385.1 Cyprinus carpio
TAAGTTATCTCAGGACTGGTTCTTCTTCAAAAAAACTAACATATCAACATGTTCTGGTGTAATCAGTGATCTTTGAGCAGACACAATGTCTCCTGCTGTGGAAAAGACACGCTCACTGGGCACTGACGTAGCAGGGAATGCAAGGTAGGTTTGGCCAGGGGGGGCAAGTATAGAATAGCTTTATATGCATTAACTTTCCACTCAAGTGGACTACTGTTGAGTGGGATGGGAATCCCATTTCTGTAGGAGGTATCTCCATTTCAATCCCTCTGCTGGACTGCACTGTCTCAACAACAGTAGTGTAGGAGCTCCCAAGGAGATCTTCTAACGCTGTCTTTTTTGGTGGGGGAGGCTGTGTCACGTCCTGCATCTGCCTTTTTCCCTCCACTGGCTCTTCCTGGCTCTGCTCTGCTCCCTGTGCTGCTCAGCCATGACCCCTGGCCTGCTCTGCTGCTGCCCCTGATATTGAAGCACTGGCCTAGTGGTTCTTTCATCTATGTCCTGGTCTGAAAAAAAATAAAAATAAAACTTAGCTCCTTATTTCTGTCTTTCAATCCCTTCCTCCCTCCCTCTCTCCAGACACCGCGCACAGGGCTTCTCTCTCTCTCTCTCTCATGCGACTAATAAAAACAATATGAGAAATGAAGTTTTTGGGGCTCCTTCTACACATACAGAGTTACACCTGCAGCATGGGGCACCTCATTTTTTGTTTTTCAATAAAGTTAACCTACCTGGTTAGCTGCTCATGAAGTGCTGAAGCTTTCAGTATTGAGGACATAGAGCGGACTCGGCGTTGTTCATCATTCAGATGGGACAGGCTTCGAGGAATCGTGGGTGTACAGTGCACCTCCTACAGCATGTCATTACTGATCCCCAGAAATTACCGGTCCGAGATGTGATGAGGTGGCTTTTCATGTTGGCGATGGTCTGTGTGTCATTTTTAGATCTGGTGACATGCTTTGCTTTCGATCATGAACTTCAGTGGGATTATCCAGTGAAACAGTGGGCTCTTTTTTCATCACAGACAACTGTTGTGGCTGTCTTCAGTGGTGCTTGGCAGTCTCCTCGATATCTGATTATACTACCAGCATCCAGAGTGTCAATTTTCTCGCATTCCTCTTTCTCGGGATCTTGGCAGCTCAGCTTAAAGGAGAGGCGAGCAGCCCAGGTAGCGCGCCAGCATGTCGAGCAAAGTATTCCACCCGGCTTTGGAGCATCGGGTGATAAAGTTTATGCCGAGGCAGCTCTAACTGCTTGCTTGTTGGTCAGGGGACGGTGTGGGCCGTGGGTGTTTTGCAGTGAATGTAGTTATTCTTCGCATACTACCAAGAAGGAGCGCAAGTGACGCTGGATACAGCAAGCCTCTTACTGGGCCAGATTCACAAATATGCGCTTGGCACTTGATGTGAGGGTGGAGACCGCTTTCACAGTAATGTTCATAGCAGCCGCAAGTGTCTGTGACATGCACAGTTGCTTGTGCCCTTAGCCTCACTTCACTTCAGTGTATTTCTCAACACGTGAGCTGTTAACACCTGCATGACTTTACTTAGCTCACGAAGCTTGCAACACAAAGCTTTTTCCATTGCTGATGACTTCTGCCGGGATGCTTATGGCAACTTCTGTGTTGCACGCGAGCGTCCAGCTGTCGGTCAGGCTTACACACAGTCAGCATTTTATACTCACGCTTTGTTTGGTTTCATTGTAAATTTCCGGGATTACCTCTCTGAAAAAATGTCCTCTCGACATGGCATCTTAAACTTCAGCCCAGCACATGAACATTTGGATGAATTTTCTGTTCTCTACCATGTTAAATGGAGCCATATAGTAGCTATGAATTCGCCAATGAGCCTGGTTATCTGTTTTTACG
>NW_024874971.1:0-1844 GCF_018340385.1 Cyprinus carpio
ACAAACTTTTACAGCTACTGCCGATGAATCTCTTATACATTGTGTCACCTTTTTTTATAATAGAGGATCAGTACTTAAAAAAAAAAAAAAAAAAAAAAAAAAAACCCGAGTGATTCAAATGTCTCTGATTGCCGCATTCAAGAGAAATCAACAGATATGTCTGTTATTGGCTTCACTGCTCAAAGCTGCTAGGACACGTTTATAAAATGAAGCCTTTGATGCTCTCCAGAGCACAAACACAGACTCACTTGTATGTCTAGTTACCATGTGCGTTTCTGGATCTTGTTGCGTGCTTGTAGGAGTGATGGTAGTTTTATAATACTATTTTCACTCTACATGCGTCTCATTAATGGAAATGCGAGGTAATTTTGGGCTAGACTACACTATTTTTAGACAGAGCTTACATTAAAACCTGGAACATTTCAGGTACGCTTACAGCTTTATCCATATAAAAATTTCTTTTATTGCATCTGTTAGAATTAGATGTTAAAGTAAGGTGTTCAGATTTTAATCCTAGATTATTTTACCTGGAAGCAGTGCTTTACAATCTGTTCTGCAAGGAGTAGGGGTTGCCGTGATTTTGCCAAGACATGTTTCTGGATCAATATTTTTGATGATCCTGGATCAACATTATTGTCCAGAAATATAGACTTAACCCAATCCCTCTCCCTAAACCTAACCCTACCCATAATTTATTCCCAAATCATTGGGAAATGATAGCTGATATGCAAGGGTGTAGAGAGCACCTAACCATGAGTTTATGCCTAAAACAGATATTTCCTGAAAAGTTATATCTCAATTCTGATTGATTGATTGTTCCAGGATCAACAAGGATTTTGATCCAGGAACATGTTGTACTTGTTGAAATCACACTCACCAAGTAGTAGGACATGCACCTATAAAGAAGCATTTTCATTGGCTGCAATCACAAAAGCCCAGCTATAGATACAAATACCCGCTACGTTTTTGTTATCTTATTGCACTACCTTATGTGTAACTCAAATTGCTGATCCGAAATTTTACTCATTTGTAGTGGCCCACATGAAGATAAAATTATCTGATGTACAACAATTAAAATAAAATATCAGCAGCAATACTTGTATCCTCTTTCAGCAGGTTTTTCTTTCTAGTCAGGATGGCACAAAGGGAAACTTTATTCAACCCTGTGTAAGTACTTTCTGTAAATATGAAATGTGGCTGGCAATTTTATCCTTATTAATGTGGAATATAAAGTATGGAAAAAAAAGAATGTGTCTACTTTCTTTTTGGCTTAAAGCATAAACAAAGAGATTTGTTGGAAAGGTTTCTGGTAGAATCTGTTTCCTCTTTACAGTGTTTGTGTGAAAAGCTATTACCCAAGGGCTCATTAGAGTTGGGAGGCTAAAACTGATTGTTCTTGATTCTCAATTATGTGTCATTACTTTTTTTAATCTAATACAAACATGTTTTTTTTTTTTTAAAAAGTTAATAATAATTTAAAAGAAGGTATATAATTTATTTTTCTTTTAAAATCCAATTCTGCTTCAAATGGAGTCTTCAACTTCAGGATATACGGCTTCAGAAAGAACAACTGTACTTGCCACTTCAACCTCAGCAAAACCAGCTGCAACCTCATCAGATTCTTCAGGTGCAACAATGGTTATAACTACAGAAAGACTTGCTTCAACAACCATGGCTACATCTTCGAAAAGACAAAGTACCCGAACAACAAATCCATCCACAACCACAACTGACATTCCCTGCTGCGCTAAAAGAGTGGAAACCACAACTACAGCTTCATTAACTACATCTACAAGAAGCGATCCAAAAACATCAATGGCTGTAACATCAGAATCCACAACTCT
>NW_024874972.1:0-1890 GCF_018340385.1 Cyprinus carpio
CTGGCTGGAGAGAGACGCATGGCAAAACCACCCTGGACTGGCTGGAGAGAGGCTCAAACCACTGGACTGGAGTATCGCACGGAAAAACCGGTAAAAACAAGATGCAAGATAAATTTTTGGGAAAAAAAAAAACAAAAGGCAACTGTGATTGTGAAGGGGAAAGGGGAATGAGGGGGGGGCTGTGGGAATTTTTAAAGCGGGGAGGACAAATGTGGATATGGGAAAATTTGCATAGGCCAAGACAAGGAAAGGAATATGAACTGACAATGGGAAAAAAGAAACTGTGATGAACTGACTGGGGATGTTAATTAAAAAGGGGTGAAAATGTGAGATAAAGAAACTGCAAACAGAGATTATTTGTCCTTTCATCATCTGCCCGTCCTTGTGATGAAGAGATTTTAAATAAAATGGAGGTTGGGGGGTTTCCCCAATTTCAAAAAATAAAGCCGGCGGGTTTATCCGGCACCAGCATAGAGGATGGGACAAGATATGTAAAGGTGCGGTTTTCGAAGGAGGTGGCCTCCCTACCGTACAGCCCACAAAAATGGAAAGGCAGAGGGTCCACAATACTTCGGTGATGCACAGCCATCAGGTGAAGACTTGTCGGCTGTGCATGAGCCCAGATCATGTGGTGAAGGACTGCCCGGAGTTTAAGTGCCATAAATGCGAGGAAAGAGGCCACTTCGCGAGAAACTGCAATGCTGTGACATGCCCGGAGTGCAATTTGGTTTAAATAAGTGTGAGTGTTGGATGCAGGGTGAGGAGGAGGAGCAGCAGCAGTGGGGGGCAGGTGCATGAAAGAGACAACGAGCAGCGAGACGTTGGAGAAAGAGTACGAGGTGAAGGACTGGAATTAAATAAGGAATGGGAAAAACAGAAAGAGTATACCAAACCAAACATACAAACACAACGGATATGGGAATTTGGACACAGATGGATTTGACGGACAGCTTGCAAAATGCTTTGGATAATGTGGAACTGGATGATAAAAGGAATAAAGTACTAGTGATACAACAGGAGAGAATTTATACGCAATGGATCATGACAGAAAGTGTAAAGGAGATGGACGTGATGGTAGAAATTAATGATGCTACAAAGAGTGTGAACAAGGGAAAAAAAAAATGAGGAGAAGCAGGGGAAATCATCGAAAAAGAAAAGATCGTAAAGTAAGCCCAATTTAGATGCTGCCAAAAAAAAGATGCTTAAAGAAGATGGTATTGAGTGTGCAAATAAGTATGAGCTGCTAAAGGGTTTGGAGGAGATGGACTGAGTTTATGGGATTTATGCATGTTTTTATATGTTTTATGCTTTTAAGAATTGTTACTTTTAATGCTAGAGGGCTTTCGAACGTAGGAAAATTTGAAAAAGTGAAAGAAATGTGTAAAGGAGAGGATGTGATTTTATTACAAGAAACTAACTGGAGGGAAGAGTACATGACTGGAAATAAGGAAAGGTGGAGGGAGAGGATTTTTTATAACAATGGTGATGGGAGGCTGGGAAGAGGGATGCTTACATTTTTAATAAAAAGAAAACTGGCATCATGTAAAACAATGATATAATGACATAGATGGGAAATGTATTGCGGTTGAAATGGAGTATGAGAAAAAGTTATTGTGGTCAATATTCATGCACCGACAGTAGAGAATGAGGTAAAAAGAAGGAATATTTTAATGTATTAAGAGACTTTTAAAAGAAGCACAAAGCAGGTTATTATGATGGTGATTTTAATACTGCTTTCAGTAAAATTGTAGAAATGGTGAGGGGAGCTTTTAAAAAATGATAAAGGAAGAAAGAACTGAAATTATTAATGAAGAAAAATAATATAATTGATGTATGGAGAGAAAGAAATGAAAAAAAGAAAGAATATTCAAGGAGGCAATTAGTAGGGAA
>NW_024874973.1:0-1608 GCF_018340385.1 Cyprinus carpio
GCATGACACAAGAAATGACCTGGAAGGAATTTCAAGCTTCATCATTCTATGGCATGGAAAGGAGAGGTGGGCAGCAGAGAGAAAGAAATAGAAATTCTGAACTTTTATGCATACTCTTTGATACACTTCATATATTAGTAATCTGTTGGTTTCATGTTGCTCCATCCATTTCCTTTCAATTAGATACACATTTTAATCAGTCATTGTTTTTTATGTTCTTCATATCCTGTCCTTAACATAACATCCAATCCCCTGCTTTATGAGCTCTAAATGGAGCATATTCTGGTGAATTACAATCTAGTGATTTTGATGTTAGTTCCCTTGTGTCCATGTATCTAATTGATCTTGTTCTTTTTTTTTTCTTTCTTGTATATGATTTGTAATATCAGGGCTGATAGTCATTGCACAAGTTATAAAATTCGTTTTCTTTTTATACTATACTTATTTTAGTCCCTATTCTTCAACTTCTGCCCATCCCATTGCTTTGCAGCAGCTATAATTTCCTTATACTTGTTTGTTTGTTTGTTTATATATATATATATATATATATATATATATATATATATATATATATATATATATATACTTGTTTTAGCCTCTCTGAAAGGCAGCACATGTTTTGAGTTGATTTAATAAAACACTGATTTTAAGTAAAGAACTTGTTTCACTTGATTTCATCTTTCAAACAATTGTTAGCTTATTTTCAATATGAAAAAAATAGGTCTTTTTATTCATTTTTGAATGCAACTTTAAATGCAAGTATCAGTCTTGATTTATACATGATTTATACAGTGTAACATATTACAGTAGTCAACATTTCTGAAGTGGGATCAAAACCATTCATCAAAGCTGTCCCTAAAAACGCCTTTTTAGGATAAATCCTAATTCTTAGGACATTTCTTCAAAAAATTTTTGATCCACTTCAAATGCTGACTATAAACCTATATTTACATACTATACTCTGGGTTCTTAATCTTTAGAATTCTCTATACAAAAAATTTCTACCACTGAACCACCAATGCTCGACAAAGGTGAATTTACTGGGATTCAGGGTTTCATGGCCCCTCGCTTTGAAAGGCACGCATAGACTGGATTATGAGAGAACCTATCACGCACACTCAAAAGGAGCTCCCTTCAAGCCAATTACGCTTCGGATTCACTTGAATGCACCCCACTCCTAAAGTAACAAGATATACCGGGCTGTGCATTGGCCGGGAATCTAACCCAGGTCTCTCAGCTTTGGGGAAGCTTACAACGGTACCACTGGAACCACCACGCGTGAATCCCAGCGCTGAGGTGCTTATTGGTTGGTAAAACACAGCTGCCACTTATAAAGAACCAGAAGCCTGACGTAAAAGAGAACAGCTGCCGTATCATCGGAATCGGACTGGTCTACAAGGGCAGGCGAGAATTTACCATCTGAACCACCAATGCTCTCGAGTCAACAGCTCAGCCTTGTTCTCACAATTACAGTAAACCCCTGTCATTGCTTGTTGCGTAAAATTGCTACCGAAGAGATGGAAGGTCACTTAACCTCACTTGAAATCAAATGTCTGTTACCAGGGCACATCGACAATTGCTACCGAAAAAACAACTGAGAGATAAACT
>NW_024874974.1:0-1446 GCF_018340385.1 Cyprinus carpio
ATTGAAGAAATTTTCAATTCAAACATACATATCAATTATGTGACATATTAAAACATATAAGATGCTTTCTTGGACATAGAAACTCCTAAAATTAAGAGTTTACAGACATCTTACGTACAAAGATTTAAAAAAGAGGTAATTAAAAGGTTTAGTCTTTTAAAAATGACAATTCCATCCCCAAGTCATTTAAAACCTTTAAGACCTCCTGAGTAAAAACATCATAAAAAACATCCATGATTTCCTCTGACTTAAAATAATAAAAAAGACATTCAACATATTTCTCAGCTTTTCTCTTAAACACATTCCACACATCAATTAAAACATTTTCCTTTTTTACCACCACCCTTCTTTCCCATACTGCACTTTTCATCAACATCACAAGTAAATTAATGAGCTTTTTATTCTTACATTTCTCATTAATGCCCAACATTACCACCTTTTCCCACTCAAATTCCCCATTTCCCTCTCCTCTCAAAATTAAAATCATGCTTTTACATCTTAGGTTTCTTAAAAACCACATCTCTAAAAAAAAAACAATAAAACATTTTCACAGTACATTCTTTAAAAGCACACAGTTTTCCCCCCAGTCTTACATACAAATCTTTCTCTTGTTTGGCCTCTTCCATATTTTCCACTCTCTCTTTATCCATTCTCCAGGTATTGCCTTTTTAATTATGTCGTATTTCTTTATCAGTTCCTGTCTGTTAAAAATCCTCCTTTGCCTACCTCCCTCCATCATGTCAACAACATTACTGTACAGGTAAAAATCCTTCTTTGAATTCATATAAAACATCCCTTACCCTTGTGATACCCACCTCCCACCATTTCCTAAAAAAGACCTCTTTCCCTTCATAAACAATGCCGCTGTTTAAAAAATAAAGGCTGATTTAAAAATGTTCTCTCTACCTTGTGGCTTGCAAAATGCACACATCGTTAAAAAATTTCCCCACGCACCCATCAGTTCTTGATAAAAATCTGGCAACCCCTCTGTCATAAATTTTTTCACTCTCATCCATAAAACGTTATCCCCCAGATTAAAATTACCACATTTACTTAAAAAAATATTCCATTGTTTCTTCCATGGCGCCTTGTTTCCCTTCGGTCCAAATATTTGCTTATCATTTTCACTCTTAAACTGTTCTTTCTTTGCTCCACGTCCATTAGCCCTAGTCCCCCCCTTTCCCACTGCTCCTATTAAAGTATTATATGCTATTCTTGGCGGCTTCCCCTTCCCATAAGAAATCTAAAAAACATTTTTTCAGCCTTTTTTTCTGTCCACAACGGCATTGATGCCACATATAAAATATGCCATAACTTAGAAACCATTAAAACATTCAAGATTAAAACCCTCCCCTTCAAAGTTAAGGACATTACACATACCTTCATTTTCGCTTTCATCCTCCCCATTAAAAACACCTGTACCTTATTTCTTTCTTATTTCCTTAA
>NW_024874975.1:0-1904 GCF_018340385.1 Cyprinus carpio
TTAATAAAAATGAATTTAATTTTTTTTTATTAATTTAATTTAGTTTAATTTTTAAACCAAATATGGGGAAATTTTTGCTTTTAAATTTATTAAATTAATCCCCATTTTTCCCCCACTCAAAGGCCACAACCCCAAAATTGGTTTTTTTATTTTTTTTATTTATTTAAAATGGTTTTTTTTTATTTTTATTTTTTTTTAACCAGATGAATTTCTGATATAAAGTTCAAAAAAAACTCCCCGCTTAATTCCCCCTCAAAGGGGCATCAAACCCAAAACTTTATTTTTTTAATTTATTTATTTAAATGTATATTTTTATTGCTACTAGTTCGTATGTTCTTTCCTCACTTATTTTAATTCATATTAAACGTGCATGATATTTTTGTTTTATTAAATCTTTAGAAATTTCACCCCCATTTACTTTCTTCACTCCAATCAAAGTGCCTGTCAGCACCATTGATTTTTGCCTTGTCAATTGTAATTTATTTTAATTACTTATTCTATTAACGAATGAATGAATGAGGAATAATGTATGACAGTATCATTTATGTATACTTTGTGGAAGGCATGAAAGAGGGAGGAGTTGACACTTTGTTTTTTCTCTCTTAAATATCGAGTTACGTTAATTAAATGACGTTAACTGGAAACTAAAACGGGCTGAAATGCTGGAGTGGAATGGACGTCTGATGAAAGCGTGAATTTTTCTTGGGGAGAAGAGGAAAGGGAAGACTTTTAAAAGTATTATGAAAACACTCGAGTAGAAGAGGGGTCTGTCTTTCTTTCAACTTTCAACCTGTGCCTCACTCTCCCGTGTGTCTTGTTTAAATAGCTGACTGTTGAGTGTAGTAGTACTCTTATACGATACGGCCATACCACCCTGAGGCACACCTGATCTCGGTCCGATCTCGGAAGCTAAGCAGGTCTCAGCGGTCGGGCCTGGTTAATTACTTGGATGGGAGACCAAAAAACCCTGCGCCTTGAATACCAGGTGCTGTAAAAGCTTTTGCTTTCTTTCAGCCAACACACTTATCCAAGGCTCAGCTTTCATGCTTCTTCCTTTACCCTTTAAAACTGACTGCTGCATCATCCTTTTTTTCTTTTTTTTATGTTTTTTTATTTCTCTCTCTGTGCCTTCTTCTGCTGAGTGGTGACACAGCGCTGTAGCTCAGCCTCGCTATTCTTTTCTCCTTTCTCCAGGAGGCGATATAGACAGGCCTTTTTCCAGTCAATCCCCTGAGCTGCCACATGTACTTTTGAAATGACGCCCTCTCTTCAGCTTCAGAGCTTCCTAAACTTGTTTTTTCAGCCGAACCCCCTTGGGGTGCAAACTGCCACAGGAGATGTGTAAATTCCTCTTGGGTTTTGGGGTTAACATTTCAATAATTTACCGACAAAAAAAAAACATTCTCCTGTTCAATGTTACTTCTGATGTTGGTGAGGGGTCAAAAAGACTTGTAAGGGAAAACAAATAAAAATATTGGTTTTTTTTTCGTTTTTTTTTTTTTTTTTTTTTTTTTTTGATACTTTTTTTAGGAAAAAAAGAGAGTTTCATCAGGTCAAAAAAAAAAAAAAGCATTAAACCCAAGAGCAATATTTATTTATTTTGGAAAAAAATATGCATGGGCCCCTCTGTTTTTAAATCATTCAAAATTAGGCCCTATATACTTCCAAATCAGGGTGGGCCCCACTGAAACATTTTTCGTTGCTGCCTCCCTTTTTCTGTTTCTAAAAGGAATGCCTTGCAAAAAAACCCAGAATTCTTTTTTTTTGCAGAGTTCAGCCTCTAACCTTTAATCCCAAAAACCAAAAAATCAGCATGCTAATCATTGTCTTCCCCGGATCCCTTTTGAAAAAGGTGAGTTTTTTATCAGGGCTGAAGCTAAACTCTGCAGCACACCAGCCCCCAG
>NW_024874976.1:0-4095 GCF_018340385.1 Cyprinus carpio
GTTGGCTTTTATGTGAATACATTCCAGAGTGTGGCTGGTCTGGAGGAGAAGTTTCACAGAGAAATGGGAAAAGTAAGGGCTCCAGCTCAACACCATCCACTGACAGAACATTATGATTATGTTTTGTATATAAGTGTAATTTAATTACAAGTAAATAATCTGGTGAATGAGCATTGTGTGTGTGTGTATATAATATTGATTAATATAAATATTATTAATATATTTGACTGTAAATTATGAACAAACTTCTACATTTCAAAAGATGTTGATTTTCCATATAATATATTTTTCTTACAGATTAATCAGAATCTGAATGATACGCTGGAGAAATTAGAAAATCAAGATATGTCCAGGTTAGTCAAATGTATATGCAGCATACATACTTAATGTTTACATTTATAAGCACTGCATTGTATGAATTGTATATTTTAACCATGCTGGCTCATTTTGATCTATTTTGCCTCAAAATGGTGTGTAAATTGTGCATATGGCAATAATTAGTATTGGTACAATTACACTCTATACAGTTTATACAATTAAATAAATGAACAAACCAAAAACACCACTCTCACAGAAAAACAGGTAGCCAAGGGGTGAGGACATCAGCAGCCCAGAAGAGGTAACGGTAGCCCTACAGTGCTGTGTGATTGAGTGTGTGTGGATCTTTGCATTCCGTACTAAAGCTTTTTGCGTGCCCTCAAGTGCTGCCCACCTAGACAAGGGTTTGTCTTGTGCAGTCTGTCTGCAGTCCTGAGAATTCACTGCATGAGCAGAATGATTTTGCACAGGAAGCAACTGTGTCTGCATGAATACCTGTTAATTTTGGTACTATACTAAGTGTAGTTACAGTATATCAGTTCTGGCTTGGAAGTCTCCCAGATAGGCTGTTGGTCACACTGGCCATCTGAGACTAGGGCTTGCAGTGTGAAGCATCGGTGCTTGGATTGAGCCTAATCAAAGCATGACACACAGGGGCTCTTTATAGCCATGATACTGTATTTCATTATTTGTACTTTATGCTGCAGTGACAGAACACAAGATGCCAATCACACATTGAGCCCAGGAGGACCGCCAGCCATACCCAAATCACCATCCAAGGACGAAATCACTCACTGGCATTGTATTTTCTGCTTATGTAACACAGCCCCAGCATCTTGAGAAAAATCTGAAATCTGGTTATTTGCAAAAAGTAAATCTACTATCGAGTAATAAGAATATCATCATATATTTATGTATCAGTTGTTCTAAAATAACAAAATAAATATAAAAATAACAAAAGCGGTCATTGGTAAATGGCACCAAAACACTATTCAATTAATTTAACTTACATTTAAGTAAAAGGAGTTGCATCAGGTACATAAAATAATGTAAAATGATGTGCTTGAGCAAACTAGCACCCCAAAAATGAATAATTGCTGTGATATCCGTTTTACAGCGATTTCTATATGAAATATAAAACCCTACGTACTGTTTATTGTGTTTCTAGCTAAGGCCTATGGTTCCTCCACCTCCTAAGTTTACTCCATCAAAGGAGATGAATCAGAGAGAACATTATCACTCTGTTTGCGAGGCCTGCCGCTCCAGACATCAGCTGTCACTCCCAGCCAACACAGGTCAGCTGACTGTTCTTCTCCGGTAATCCGCCGTCTTCAGGCTAATTTTGCTAAGAGGTGAGACACCATCATTGGCTAAACTACGCAGTTTGAAAACGACGTCCGCCTTCAACAGCTGGAATTTGAATATAGCTTAGTGGAATCTGGGTTTGGCATGAGGGGTTTACGAATTAAAATGCAATAATGTTGTTGGTAACTGAAAACATGGCAACGCGGTCACTTCTCGTGTCCCTTTTAAGTGGTCTGTGTGGTGTTTGGCTCCCTGTGAGAAAAAGTTAATTTGTTTCATATCTGAATGCATATATTCAAACTAAATACTTTTCTATGGATGGAATACTAAATGTTTTAATATTAACACAGGTATACTTAATACTGAAAAATAAAAATAACACTTTACATAGCAAACATTTCTTGGATGTAAACCATTTAATTTTTACTTTCTTACATTCAAAATCTTCTTTTTGGGCTCCTTTTCAAACTCAGATTCGAATTTGAAAGGCATTCATAATTCATTCTGGAATGCCCAAACCGACCCCTACAAATGTTTTGCTTGATAGTTATAACATTCGGCTCTTCTTTTCATGGATGAATTGCAGTCATTTTCTCAATAGGAATCTGTGTAATCTGTACTTTCACAAAGCAAGAAATCTGTCAAGATTTGCCCACCAGTCCCAATTTGCAACAGGTTTAATGCAGTAAAGCAAATTTCCCTGCTTATTAACCAACAATGGAGTTTTGTCCTGCAAAATTTCACGAGAATTTTCTTCTGTCTTTTTGTTGGTTTTTTTTTTGTCAGTACGGAGCTCCAGCCACTGCTACAATCTGGCTGGATATGGATCTGGACGCACTCTCAGGCATGCCACCACGCCAGCTGCACCACTGCACATTCCCTGTTCAGAATTAGGTGGGAAATCCTAAGTCAATTTTTTTAGAGTTTTATATAACTTTCACTCAAATTTAGCTTGATAGCAGTAAGTTGTAGTACCTCAGGTCCCAGGCAAGACCATACCTGCAGTCCGCAAGCCATACTGCTTTGTCTAGTCATTACCTTACTCATACTATGTTTTTATGCTTTTTCATCACAGACTTGGGAATCATGGGAGGTGAGTGGTGCTTGTATGTTTTCTCATAGCTGTAGTGTATATCAGTCATAATGAACCTTTCTTTTATCTCAAACAGATTCCTACACTATTTTGTAAGAATTTAGCTAATACTATTCAGTATATGTAATGGTTGGGGGTAATCAGTCTGCCCCTTGTTAAAGGCTATTCCATTAAATTTCCTTTCACTGCAAAGCTTTCCAGCATAAAGATTGTATTGTCTGTCTGTCTGTCCTCTTTCGTAACTGTCCGTCGTATTATCTGTTTGCAGCCCACATCATCCTAGAGCTATCATGACCTCAGTATTGTGTTGGTTCAGCTGCAAAATGCTCATCTGTAATTACACTCTCTCGGCTCCTCATTCTTTCTCCCTCTGAATGACCACTGCTCATGATTTTCCCCCCTGCTTCCCCACATTTACCCTTCTTCTCCCCACCATTTCCCCCCCCGTCTCCATATCCCACCCTCCTTCTGCCACACTACGAATCAAAAGCAGAGAATGAACTGAGGTGCCTTCAGACATGGACGTATGATGGTACCCAGCCTGGGCACTCGGCTGGGGTGTGAAATGGTACCCAGGCTACCTGGGTATGACGATTGGTAGCCAATCCTGTGTGTGCTCCAGCTGCGTATACACCACCTGGGACGATGATGGCTCTCAGCCTCAGAGGGGAATGACAATGATTCTATCCCATCAGTTCCCCGGGTGGGAACGTGATGGGCCCAGGTACACAATCTCTAGATCAAGCTGCCAGGGCTGAGCTGGCTAAATATTGAGGTGTTCAGCTCACTGTAGACACCTGTGGATGGAGGCAAAAAGTTGCTTATCATGGCAAAGGGAGATGCTGGTAGCAGTGCTAATCAGCAGGTAGTTGTAGTATTAGTAACAGCTACCCGCTGTGGCTTCTTACGATGTTATGAGTATAGCTATGTAATATGCATCTTTTTGTTCTCTCTTTTCAATGTCCCCCTTTGGCTATTCTTCTTGTTATTTCTACCTCTTATTTCTTCATCTGAAGTTGGGTTTCTCTTTCTTTCTTATCTCCTGTCTTTCTCTTTTTGCGCCGGCCACAGAAAAAGGTAGCTGTTTAAAGAAGAGGCAGTAGCTTAAACCGTAAATGAAGTAGTAATGAGTAAGTACATAAAAATAATTCATAGCATATGATCCAAAAGTGCTAAAATCGGATCATCTACCCAAGGCAACCCCGCATAATAGAGTAAGAGGACAGTCTGTAGGTGACTCAAGCCTTGCATCAGCATTCAAACTACCATTCAAAAAAAATATATTTATTTTAGTATTTTTTTAATTCAAGTTTTCTATTCAAGTTTATTTGTATAGCGCTTTTTACGATAAAAATCATTGCAAAGCAACTTTACAGAAA
>NW_024874977.1:0-1767 GCF_018340385.1 Cyprinus carpio
TTTCATTGACTGCTGGAATCCACTTACCAGTGAGCATGAACTGGTAGGCGTTGTCAGAGATGGAGAAGATGTGAGGAGGGGCTTCAATCCTCTTTTTGCCTCTGTATCCAGCCACAACAATGGCGTCGTTTTGAGACCATTTGTATGGATTGACAGTGGCGCAGAACAAACCAAGTGGGTCTGGAATGGAATCGTCAGTTTTTACAATGTTGCTGCCCTACTCAGGAATAAATTAATTTGCGGATGTCGTAACTTCGGTAAAAACTTCTTTGAGGGTTAAACGGCACAGAGGCTCATTGAGGTGGGTCATCATGGCCACGTATATGGTTTGCTCAAACTTAGATTCATTTGGAGGACTGTGCTGTTTGCGTGATGGTGTAATGAACATTGTTTAGACTTTTGAACACATTCTACACTATTTAAGTAAAACCGCTGATAGAAGACTCAAACACAGTAATATAATAAATAGTTTTTTTTGAAATCTATGATGCTTACTTTCCCACAGTGAGAGTTTTTGACAGTAGCACTTACCTCTCTACTAACAAGAGTACTTTTTAAGTACATCTCATTTCCATCTGATACGAAGAATGCTGACATCAAAGGGGATCGCGGTTGATTCACAAACTCTCTTTCACAAACTAGGAGTAAATGGCCGCCGGGTCGAAACACTCCATTTCATTCCATCTCCCCATGATTGTACTTCACTGTGGAGTACAAACTGACATCCACCATGCTGATATACTTAATTAGATTCACTTTTTGATTGTCATTGTCTAACTTGGTAACTCTTAACCTCCTAATACATTCCAATCAGTGAAACCTCCAAACAGATCATCATATATTGTCACCATCGGGTTAGCAGTTCTTTTTCCTTGTATTATGCTCAGATAGAAATTGCAGCTGTCAAGTTCAGGATTCTGAAAAAGAAAAATGAAAAAAAAGATAAATGACTATATACTTAATACTAAAATATATATATAATGATAGATAGACAGACAGACAGAAGGATAGACAGACAGACAGACAGACAGATAGATAGATAGATAGATAGATAGATAGATAGATAGATAGATAGATAGATAGATAGATGGTGTGGACTCACCGAGTTTTGATGGGTAAACTGTGCTGCAATCAGAGGCTGTCATTATATAGTATCTTTACTCGAAGACCTGTGCTGAACTGTCTGGCTGATTTGGTCATGTTATTCTACATGGTTTATGATGATGCATCCGTCCTGGTGGAAAATAGCAACATATGTCTCATTTGCCCTTCATTTGTTTTTTGGTTTGCTGGAGCATGTCATATTTTTACTATTCTCATGGTTTACATCAACTGAACACCCTTTCTGTACTTAAATTCATTTAAGCATTTAGTCATTTTAGCAGAAGCTTTTATCCAAAGTGACTTACAAATGGAGGACAACATAAGCAGTCAAACTACTTTCAAAAATCAAGTCAAAATTCATTATGTTGATATGTTTTACCCTTTTAAAGCAATAACATATTAATCATAGACGTTTGATGCAATACACTTATATGGTATAGAAGTTTTACAGTCCACGTTTTCTTATGTTGTGTCTCTTCTTTTTAGTGTAGTCTTTCTTGCTGAGTCCATGTGTTTGTTTACAATATTTCATTTGATTTCACTGAGGTCTTATTTCAATGTTGCTATCTTATTTTAATCTTGGCAAAGAGGAGGACACTTGGTTCAGATGTGAAGAAGCGTCAGCTGTCACTGCTCTTTCATTTTAAGAGGTTGACAGCAAGA
>NW_024874978.1:0-1718 GCF_018340385.1 Cyprinus carpio
GTGGTGATGAGCAGGGCCTCTGTAAAGAATTGATGTGCAGTATGTTGCCAGTGCTCTTAAACATAGAAATAAGTGAAAACACAATCCTGTAGATTTCTCACCGAGCAGCTCTGGCTTGTGTCCAGTCATGAGCTGGTAGAAGATGTGGTAACTCCTCTCAGCAGACAGCTGGAATGTTACTTCCCTTGACTTTTCTAGCAGATCTTTCCAAGAAAAAAGAGAGAGGAAAAAAAAGACATTGTTTTTAACTGATTAACCCACATCTTAGCCTCCAAATAATTTTTTTTGGGCTTAAAACAGTGTTGACTCACAAGTTTCAATATCTGCTTTGGCCAGTTTACCAGTAGTCCCAAAGTGAATCCTGATGAATTTACCCTAGATTGAAATCATTGATAAAAGCTCAACTGCTTCTGCCTGCTTTGAAATCAGGATTGAAAATGTATGATGTTATTAATGATGATTCATAGGTGCAAATCACAAACCAGAGAGGGAGTTATCATTCCTTATAGTCTTAGCATTACCATAAGCCTCCAGTAGGGTTGGCTGCAATGATCTGGTCCTCAGTGATCCCTAGATAACAATTGTAGCACAGTGGGTAGTCATGAGGTGAATCACAAAAACACTGTCATCAATAACATTGTGTAAGAATAGATATTCACTAACCTGCATTTTTTCCAGGGACAGCCCTCTGTCTTCTTTGGACCGAACATCGCAACAGTTGCAAAACGTTTTGTGTTCACAGTCTTTCCTGCACCAGATTCTCTCCACTGGAGATTTATATGAGATCATAATTTAGTCATAAATCTTTTACTGATTTTACAATTATAATTGAAAAGCTTTTTAGGTTGTGTCAGCAGAAGAATATTTACTCAATGTGAATCAGGATAGACTGGTTCTCACGCATCTGAAATTAAACCTGAAATGTTAACAGATTTCTAAAATAGGTAGCACTCTCTATATTAACTTTGAAGCTCTATATTAAGGTTTTTTTTTTTTCCATTGAGTATTAGGCTTCAATATGCTTAACATTTTATTTCTAGATTTTAAGTGCAGATAGAAGAAGGTAACTTTATACAACAATGCAAAAATATTGGCTTGATATGCACCTACCAATTGAACATTAATTTGAACTGTACCACCTAGCTTCCCCAGCCCAAAAAGCTTCATTTTAGGCTTTCATTTATTAAGATATTTGTTAACCAGGATAAAAACATCAGTTGTCTTTTTATATATACATATCTGATTTGGATTTAAGCTTTTTCTATGAACTCTGCCAAAACAGCAATTTATAGACAATGAATTATCTACTATTACTTCACACTAGATATTATAAAGTGTATTTTTTCATTGACTGCTGGAATCCACTTACCAGTGAGCACATGAACTGGTAGGCGTTGTCAGAGATGGAGAAGATGTGAGGAGGGGCTTCAATCCTCTTTTTTGCCTCTGTATCCAGCCACAACAACTGCGTCATTTACTAGGAGCCATTTGGCTAATGGATTGACAGTGGCGCAGGGTATAAGCCAGAGTAGGTCTGAAATGGAGATCGTCCAGTTTTACAATGTTGCTGCCCTACTCCAGGAATAAATTATGATTTACTTACATAGATCATCCATGCTGCGTAACGCTCTTTGAGGTTAAACAGCACAGAGGCTCATTGAGGTGGGTCATCATGGCCATGTCCTCCATTTTGTCAAACTTGGGAGGATTCATTTGGA
>NW_024874979.1:0-1768 GCF_018340385.1 Cyprinus carpio
CTCCAGCACACCATTGCTGACTCCGAGCTGGTGGATAACCAGAAGTTCTCCATCAGACCTGGAATGCAAATGTTCTTTATGTTCCAGATATTTTTTTTCTGTGATGTATTTGAGCTTCATGATCAAGATTACCTGGAGTCTTGGATTCATTAGGAATCAAACAGCCACAAAAAGGAGGGGTGAGTGCCTCCTCTCAGGTTGTGACACATCAGCTTAGCCAAGTTCTCCTGTGGAAATATTTGTAATTAATCAGATCTGTAATGGTGAAAAAATTCACAAACTTTACAATAAGAGAGAATATGTTTACCCTAAAGGGTACGAACCTTACCGTCTGGGAAGGAATTCCTCCTTCTTCTTGCCTGCTTTCTTTCCACCTCTCTGACTTTATATATCAATGACAGAAGGTTTTTTTTTTGTTTTGTTAATCTTGTGTTGCTTTCCATTAACCCCTTCAATAAATCTCTATTTACAACTTGTTGAATCTAACTGTTCTGTTGCATAGACATACTTCTTATTTTGAAACTACAAAATCTGTGATCACATAGTTTGTTGCGTTCTGATGATCTCATTCTTTTTTTTAAAGTTTTTGTATAAGAAGGTGTCTTGTATATAATTCAAACACAAAAGAATTGAGGAAATGCAGATGTTTGTACCTTCTGGCACAGCGACATACAGCAGAGGCCCAGCACTTTGAGTGCTGACTTTTAGTAAGTTGCACAACAGAGTGGTTCAGTGGATCCTTGTTCTTTTCCAACCAGCCGCGTATTTGTAGTCCACAGTGCGTGGTCCATCAGAGAGAGAAGTGGGCCTCTGAAGCTTCCCTTTAGCAGGCTTGGAGAAAGCTTCTGGAGGCTGCACTTTTCCCAGATGCTGGTCATGCAGCTTGTTTTTTGAAACTTGTGTCTGCCTTCTTTGGGAACAGCCTCCTCTTCAAGGATGGAGAAGATGCCATTGGCTGTTGAAGAAATATTCACACTGAAGCACAGGCACAGTGGGATTATTATTTTCATTTACTGAATATCCTCTTACACCTTCTCAATGAAGCTCAATGCACAGGCAGCCAAGTCCATATACCACCAAAGTCAATGAATGTCTATTCAATGCCTTTCTTTCTTGTACTCCTCTTGCTCCAGGAAAACAAACATGGTGTTGTTGAGGACACTGTTGCAAGGTTCGCAGTTGTGAAGGTAGCAAGCGGCTCCAAGCTGTTAACTGAATGAATTCAACAGAACAATTATTGCAACTGACTGTTATCTTGTCTGTCCGTGATTCTTTCAGGAGACATTAATAGGGATGATACTCACAATCAAAGACTCCAAATCCAGCAAATGTCCCGCAAACCGATGTGGACTCTCTAGGATATTTTATTTTTGTGATGTCCAACCTCACTCTTTGATACGGACCAACCATCCACAAGAACATTTGGTCATTGTAGATTATGTTATTACCAATACTTCTCACAATGACTATGTCTGAGACATTTCTCACTGTATCCACAAGTTAAAGGGTTACTCCACCCAAAAATGAAAATTTTGTCATCAATCACTTACACCCATACCGTTCAAAACCCGTAAAAGCTTTCTTTGTCTTCGGAATACAATTTAAGATATTTTGGATGAAAAACCGTATTTGAGACTGTCCCATAGACTGCCAAATAAATAACAGTGTTAAGGTCCAGGAAAGTATGAAAAGCATCGCCAGATAGTCCATATATCTACATGCAAGTGATTCAACCGTAATTTTATGAAACAACGAGTGGTAATTTTGT
>NW_024874980.1:0-1684 GCF_018340385.1 Cyprinus carpio
TTACAGTAATGTCAAGATAGGTCAGATAAGTCTTCACTGTGGCCTCGATGAGTAACCTAAACTTCATAATTCAAACATGAGGTCGCACTGTGCTATATTTATGATTTGTCCATATAAGAACATGCTGCTTGTAACTTTGAGACTCATTATATGACCATGAAATAAGATTATTTATGTGCAGTGATCACTGCGTTTTAATTGCCCAATAAAAATCTGCCAGAGAGGATTTTTATTTTTATTTTTTTTTCATTTGGAAGGACTGGTACAGTCCATATGTGGTAATTCATCTAGGGTTTTAATGTCCTGCTTGACGAAACTTCACAAAATTGGTCCAAGAGAAAATCTTTGCTCACATTCCTGTGATTGAACTAGATTTTACACACAGTAAGCTCTTTGTGATTTAAAAAAAAAATTAAAATATGTCATGTCAAGGTCAAGGTCAAGTTTATTTATTATGTGTCCAAAGTTGACATTATAATGCGAACACTGTAACTTGACTGAATTTTGCAGTTGAAGAGGGAAATAATATAGATGCTAAATGTCCAAAAACAAATGTTGGAACTTGCTGAACACAGAGATAATATCTGGTAAAACAGAGGTAACAATGTAAAATTACATCATGTGATTTAGAAATATCAATCGTTATGTGACAGATAGTTGCTCAAACATAAGTTGTATATTACCTTTTATCAAAAGTACAAACTTATAGTCATCACATTGTTTTCCGTCTTGCTGTCACCTCTAAAATGAAAGAGCAGTGACAGCTGACTGCTTCTTCACATCTAGAACAAGTTCTTCCTCTTTGCCAAGATTAAAAATAAGAAGCAACATTGAAATAAGACCTCAGTGAAATCAAAATGAAATATTTGTAAACAAACACATGGATTTCTCAGCAAGAAAGACTACACTAAAAAGAAGAGGCACAACATAAGAAAAACGTGGACTGTAAAACTTCTATACCATATATAAGTGTATTGTCCAAGCGTCTATGATTAATAATATGTTATTGCTTTTAAAATTAAAAACTTATCAACATAATGAATTTTACGGCTGATTTTTGAAAGTAGTTTTGACTGCTTTTATTGTCCTCATTTGTAAGTCACTTTGGATAAAAAGCTTCTGCAAAATGACTAAATGTAAAATGAATTAAAAGTACAGAAAAGGGTGTTCAGTTGATGTAAACTATGAGGAGAATAATTAAGCTATGACATGCTCCACAAACCAAAAACAAATGAAGGGCAAATGAAGGACACCATGTTGCTATTTTCCACCAGGACTGAGATGCATCATCATAAACCATGTAGAATAACATGACCAAATCCAGCCGACAGTTCAGCTGAGTCTTCAGTAAAGATACTATATAAATGACAGCCTCTGATTGCAGCACAGTTACCCATCAAAACTCGGTGAGTCACACCATCTATCATCACTATCTATCTATCTATCTATCTATCTATCTATCTATCTATCTATCTATCTATCTATCCTTCTGTCTGTCTGTCTGTCTATCTATCATTATATATATATTTTAGTATTAAGTATATAGTCATTTATCTTTTTTTTCATTTTTCTTTTTCAGAATCCTGAACTTGACAGCTGCAATTTCTATCTGAGCATACTATAATACAAAGAACTGCCCAACCGATGGTGACAATATGATTCGTTTGAGCTCTACCTGATTGGA
>NW_024874981.1:0-1778 GCF_018340385.1 Cyprinus carpio
ATATGTGCAGTGCAGAGCGGACGGAGTCCAGATCAGCTAAACACTCATAGATACGCACAGTGCATACAGCCGTACACCTGCAGGTGCCACTGGACTGGGAGATGTTCCAGAGCTGCTTCGATAATGACATTGAAGCCTACTCCAGACACCATAATGTGTTTCAACAAGGAAGTGTGTAAAACAGGTGAGTAGTAAATAGGGGACCACCAAATGTCAAGTTGTTTTTTATTAATGGCGTACCAGCCTGTTCCTCAGGACCCTGCTTCACATTCTGCTGACCTATTAATAATCTACTGATGTTAATATGTTATATGGCTTGAGCATAATTGCAACCCAGGGATCAATGTGAGCTGATCAGTTTTGAACAGTGACAGGTCATAAATGATAATCCTGAGGTGCATTTTTAACTCTCAAATCTGACACTATTTGTTGACCACATGCGGGCATCCGGCCAGATTCTGTCTGAGGGTGTGTTATGGTCTCTCCCTCTCTCTCTACGGGATGTGAGAAAAAGAAGATTCTAATGATGAGCAAACAATATCAAAATAAGTAAAAGATTAAACAATTTTAAGAGACCAAAGCATATTGTGGGCCCCCACCGTGCTCTCTCTCTCTTTCACTCTCTCTCTCTCTCTCTCTCACAAACACACACACACACACACACACACACACACACACACACACACACACACACAATCATCTGTGTAAAAGGATCTTATTCTCTTCTTTTAAATGAAATTAATAAAAAGAGTTTGTCATGTAAGAAAAAGTTATCAGTCGATTGTAATGAGGGAACCCTTGCATGTCAAAATAAGTAAAGGGAAAATAATTATTTTAACAGGGGATCATCATAAGGATTGTGATCATAACAAATCATAAGGGATTATGTGCACCCAAAAATGTCTGTACATTCCATGTTTTATGGAGGTTTTCAGTAGACATAATGATTTTAATACTGTATCAACCCCTAAACCTATCCATCACAGTAAACATTCTGCATTTTGATATTTTCAAAAACATCATTTAGCATAATTTATCATTTAAAAAGCTGTTATGCTCATGGAGATACTGTAACTTTTGCTCATGTCAATCATTGATGTATTACTACACAACAAAGGGGTAGATGAACCACACACACACACACACACACACACACACACACACACACACATCTGGTTTGTGGAGGACACTCCATTGGCGTAAAAAGATTTTCTACTGTACAAATTGTTCACCTATCCATCACACAAGAAATTTCTGCATTTTTCCAATTTTGTATAGCGTTTGTAAAAGCAATCTTAATTATGAGAACTAAAGAAGAAACTGCGTCATAAACCATATTTACGTTGTTATATCAATTAGCAATATCCATGTCATTATACAAATTTTTTGTCCTGATAAATAATATAAACAAGAACATACATACATAAACATTTCAAGCTGAAAAGAGGTGTATCTCTATTTAAAAGAATATTGTAATAAATTAAATATATAATTATATATGACAGTTTAGTAACAAAAATGTCTTACCAAGGCAAAACAAATCATTTTATCATTTATTTTAAACAAACATGTATTAAAAAATGTATTTAAGCTTATTTAACTTATAAATCACATCATTCTTTTTATTTTTGATGAGCATGGTAATAAATAAAATGTGATTATATATAACATACTGTATAAAAATAAACATTTACTATAGTTTTAGTGTCACACCCGGGCTGGCGTGCTGAGTAAAGCGCTCGAAGAAGAAGGTATAACAGGGTATTTTTAATAATCCA
>NW_024874982.1:0-1556 GCF_018340385.1 Cyprinus carpio
AGGCTGAGAGTCTGGCCATGAAGGGTGGAAAGAAACAGCCCGAAACTGGAGTCCAGGGTAAAGTACAGACTGGGCCACAGACTTAGATGAATCCATTCATGGCAGAGATATGACAGGTGTCATAACTCCTCTAGTGAAGGTGAATGAGTTGGAGAGAATGTTTTTTTTTTTTTTTTTTTTTTTGGTGTTTGGATGGTTGTGGATTAGAGCTTGCAGGAGATGTGTGTCTTTAAACGCATCACATGACCCCCCCCCTCCCCCACCCTACAATTATCTTAATAGCAGCCTGAATTATTTAAAGCATGAAGTCAGCAAAGTTTGGCAACAACACTTAAAGTCCCCCAATGCAATTGCTGCAAAGATATTGGCTGCACATTGTGCAACTGAACCATATCGCTACTCTCAGAAATCCACTGTCCAGTTTTGGTGAGTCAGTGTCCTCTGTAGTATCAGTCTCCTGCTCTGAGCTGATGGGACTGAACCTGCTGTGCTCTCCCTGCTGTGCGTTTCTCCCACACCTGAGTGAACTACACTGCACTAACAAATCAAATCATTTACTGCCACTTTCCACCATCCCTTCACCTTGGATCAGTCATTATCACAGGCATTTTCAACCACAGCAACAGAACGAATAATGCTGACTGGATGTTTTGGCACTATTCTCTGAAATCCCTCCAGACTACTGTCTGATCTGCAACTTTCTATAGTCTACCAAAACATTTTTTTAGTTGCTTGTATTCTGACTTGACTATTTTACTTGCATGAAGACAGTCTTTCACTGTAGTCTAAAAATACTTCCCTTCATCCTGGATCAACAATCCAAAAAATTACATTCAAGACAAGTAAATGATTTTGTGGTTCGACGCTTCATATTTGACTTCATGCACTTAGGACAGATGTGGTGGTGTGATTACAAACCATACACATTCATGTAGAAATGCATCTGGAAATGTAACTCACCATGCTCAGAAGCATTTGGTCCAAAGATGAATAAGTACTACACATGTTGACTGTTGTCTGTAAATTTACATTTAAATCGAGCAAAATTCTCAGGCTTATGACTGCAACACAAAGTCAGTTAATAACAATCTACAACAGTAGTATACTCCAGCAGCTAATAAATGTTAACATATAAACATAAATCTAGAGAGTCTAGAGCAAGTCATAAACATTGTTTAATACTTTTTATTTATTAATTTATTTCAAGCTATTACAGTAAATTGAAAAAGCAGTGTACTTGATTGAGAAATCTTATACAGTAATGCCAAGATAGGTCCGATAAGTCTTCTACCTGTATTCTGGCGAGTAACCTAAACTTCATAATTCAAACATGAGGTCTCACTGTGCTATATTTATGATTTGTCCATAATATGTCAAGGTCAAGGTCAAGGTCAAGTTTATTTATTATGTGTCCAAAAGTTGACATTATATGCGAACACTGTAACTTGACTGAATTTGCAGTTGAAGAGGAAATAATATAGATGCTAAATGTCCAAAAACAAATGTTGGAACTTGCTGAACACAGGAATGTATCTGGTAAAACAGAGGTAACAATG
>NW_024874983.1:0-1793 GCF_018340385.1 Cyprinus carpio
GGTTTTCCTGACAGGATCCACTGATCAGGGGGCCAATTTGAGAGTCAACTGATCCGAGAGTTGCTGCAGGCTGCCGGTGTGAAAAGTCCTCAACAACCGCTTACCACCCAATGGGAAATGGCCTTGTTGAAAGGTTTAATAGAACCTTAGGCAGCATGATCAGAGCGCTCCCCAGCTGAGGTCTAAGGAAAAGTGGTCCCAGTTACTCCAGACACTGACCTTGCATACAACCGTACCCGCATCTAATCCACAGGTTAAGTGCTCCATTCTACCTGATGTTTGGTAGAACTCGATTTGTTGCCCGTGGATGTGATGTTTGGCAACGTTGAAAGAGACTGTGACATTGTTGATTACGACAAGTATGTAAAGAGGTTAAAAGATGATCTAAAAGAAGCACTTACAGTTGCTCAGAAAAACATTGATGCCAGTCAGCAAATACATCAGACTGAGTTGTATAATCAAAGACCAAAGGTCGTAACATTGAGTTGGGTGATCAAGTTCTGCTGGCCAACAAGGGTGGCACGGGAAGAGAAAATTGGCAGATAGGTGGGGAGTCCACGCCCCATAGGGTAGTTATGCCAAACCCACAGTGTCACATTTACCGTGATATCGCACACCAAGACAGGCTTAGAGAAAACTGTTCACCGCACTTGCTGTTGCAAGCAAACTCTTCCACTTTGTTCATAACCTGGAAACCGCCTGAGGACAGTATCCGCCTCTTAGCAGTAGAAGTGTGTCACTGGATGTTGTTGGTCCTGCATCTGATTTGTGTCCTTCGGCTGATGCATTCAGTTGGGTGGAAAGGACCACAGTTTCTGGCGACCCTCAGCAGGAGCCGTCCTGCAGGTCTGGCTTATGCCTGAACCACGGAAACGAGGTCCCTTGTCCATCGGGACATGAGCAATTTGTTTCGAAGAATGAGTGTACCAAGGTGGAAAGTAGTGTAAGCAGTCCAGATGAAGGACAGAGTTGTGATTCTCGCAGTTCTGTTTTCTGAGGCAGGTTGCCATAGTGACCATGGCTGCTTCACCTCTTGAAGCTATTGAGCCACGTTCCGGTTCCCGTGGATATGAAGTGGCACCGAAAGTAGGTAGGGATTGTGAAACCAGTCCTACCGACTGATTCATAGAGGTCGCACTCAGTCTTATCAAAGCTTTCTAGACAGTTGGTGGGGATTGTAAGATCCTTATTGAGATGAGAATGTATTGGGCTTCCTCACCCGTTTCGCCTGTCCTTTTGGGTTTTAAATGCAGCACTTGTGTGAGTCAATGTATTTCAGTATGTTGTTGTTCCAGATCAGAGATGAAGTTTCATCTGATATGAATGGTGTTTAAGGCACCTTTGCAGGTGACCGCAGTAGGCCTGATCAACCTGCCCACTCACTTTCCCTGAGGGTTATAAACATTTGTTGCAAAATGTTCTGGAAAGAAGTTGGTTTGATGACCCCAGTTTATAGCTATCCCTGTAATAGTCAAAAATTTGTGAAGTTCAGGGAGGAGAATGTAACTGGTGTATGATTGACTCAATTTAATTTGCTTTCTTTTAATTCCTATATTGGATTATTTTTTTTTTTGTATGTATATATTCTGTTTATGCTACTATAAATTCTATTAGTTTCATAATAAGAAAGGGTTAGTGAACTCCACGAAATTTTGTTCATTTATTATTGTTTGCAAGTTAAAATTACATAATATTAGACTTAACTTTTTCTTGGGATTTTATTCGGGGAGGGGAATTATATCAGTGGAACACATCCGGGGTTTTCCCGCGTGCGATGTGCGATAGCCTCAGTC
>NW_024874984.1:0-2405 GCF_018340385.1 Cyprinus carpio
ACAGTCCTTAATGTAGTCGCCTCCATTCTTGTTGTTCTGCCAGGGGATCGTCTTCACAGGCCTTGCCTGAAACAATTCTTCCCAGCACTCGGCGATCACATTCATCCCCAGCAGGGCTCGATGAGTCCCCAAGCAGTGATCCTGGACTACCACAATCCCCTTCTGGGGTACAACGATTCCACCGAATCTCTACATCAGCCACAACATACCCGATGTACGGGATGTCCAATCCATTTGCCCCCTTTAGGGTCAGCCATGAGGGTCACTTCCTTTCATACTCCGTTGGCCAAATCTTCCGTGACAGGCTTTCAGAAAACAAGGTGACCTGGGATCCAGTGTCCACCAAACAGGATATTTTAACACCGCATACCTTCGCTTCCACCACGGACTCCGTCCAATCAATCCGCCCTTGAATCCGTTGTTCGAGATGGGTCTTCTAAAGGGGGCCCGACCACATGACCCACTGTGGCCGTTCGTCCTAAAACCCCCATCGAGCCTCTTCGAGGTCCGCACTGTCGGCTATAATGTCCGGCCTCCCACACGGTTGCAGATGGGTCGCCCCTGTTCGTCCCATTCAAAGCGTGGCTGAGCCGGCCGACTCATCGTCTCCCGGTCCCGGCCACCATCGGAATACGCTCGCTCTAGGGCGTGCCTTACCTCCTGGCTAGGGGCCCCCTGCCAATTCCTCAACAGCGTTTTAGACAGCTCTTTCATCTGTTCACGGACATCCTTCATGAGCTCGGTCCTTAATGTCTGTTTCCAATCCACTTCGGGAGGGGCAGCTGCACTACTACTTACGGCCGCACACACAGGGGAATCTTTAACCTCAACCTGGTCGAGCTCTAAGGCAACTGCCTCCTTCTTCAGATCTTCAAACGTCAGTTCAGGATCTCTTCGGAACTGTACCCGTAGGCTCTGCCGCACTGGGCCTTCCCGCAGTCCTAGTAGGAACTGATCCCTCAGAAGGATCTCTCCGTCCTCCAGGCCGTGATCGGACATTTTGCAATCTGGTGAGCTGCTCCGAAGTCGTAGTGCATAGGCTCGTATAGGCTGCGGGGTCCTTGTTTGTAAGAGAACTGGGCTCCGGAGGGGCGGCAGCGAGGGGGTGGTATCTCCGTACTCGGACGGGAAGTTAAGAGGACTGGGCGGTAGCCAGCTTCAGGCGGCCTGGACTTGGCGCCCAGCGCTTCCCCTTCAAAGGAGTTTCAGTGCAGAACTGTGAGCTGTTGGACTGCACTCGAAAACCCCTTGGCCGGCCAAATACTCAATCTGGGCTCTCATTCAGATAGTCTCACCTCTGATTGGTGCCGCCATATTTCTGGACCATGGGTTTCCCATAAGCACAGGCATGACTCGGGGTTGGACTCCTGTAGCAGCTTCGTTCGTCGGCCACATGGGGGACCTTGATGCGCTCCCACTTTCGAGGTGGAACCCTGCGACTACATGGAAATCCTGTCACCCAGGTGGGAGGGACCACAGGTGGTTGCGAGTCCGCGCCCCTCCCGACTTCACCTGAGGAGGTCCCAAGATCACCCCAAGGACCAGACACACAAGATAAAGTTAAGGGTAATTTCAAAACAACTTTATTTAGAATTATTTAAAAAAGGTAATCTAGGAAAGGAGAAAAGGGGGAATCTAAGGGGTGATCTTCGTCTCTCTCTCTGAGCAGGAGGGGAACTAGGCCTGAGAGTTTCTGGAGGTCTTTGGTAGAAATGTGTCACAGAAGGAGGGGGAGGGGGCAAGGGAGGCTCTTTTCATCCTTTCCCAGAACTTCTACCCGTCTCCCAATCCTAAGTCCTTCCTTAATGACTTGATTTCCGTGGCGCCCTTCTCTTCTCTGAGAAGGCAACAGAACACATGGAGTATGGAGAGTAAAACGGAGAAGAATGCACCTTGTTCCTAGCTGCTTTACAGCCGCTTGGGTTGCGCTTCACCGCGTCTGGACAGCTCCTCCACTCCCATAGACCTCCTAGGTAAGTATAAGGTGACACACAAATCCCTGAGGGCACAGGTGACAGAATAGCAAGGTAATAGGCCATGCCTGGATGTCACGTATATCAGAAGGTAACTTTTACTTATCAACAGATAGTTGAGCAAGTGACTGATCTTCACACTAGGCTTACTGAGCGGTTCAAGGACAATAGCTTTTAGCTCGTACAGACAGGTAAGTATTCAACAAGTGACTGTATCTTCACGCTGGGCTTTTCAGGGCATATTCAAGGGCAATAGCTTTTAGCTCGTACAGACAGGTAAGTATTCAACAAGTGACTGTATCTTCACGCTGGGCTTTACAGGGCGTATTCAAGGGCAATAGCTTTTAGCTCGTACAGACAGGTAAGTATTCAACAAGTGACTGTATCTTCACGCTGGGCTTACAGAGCGTATTCAAGGACAAAATTTGCTTT
>NW_024874985.1:0-936 GCF_018340385.1 Cyprinus carpio
CCAGACGCAGCACCCTTTTTTTCTCCTGACCACAGACTGAGCCCGTGCATATGCGTGCCGATTTGGGTGGAAGTGATCTCATTCCTCTCTGGAGTTATAGCCATTTTAGCAACCTGGGCCACACGACCTTCGAACGCTTTGAGGGCCCCTCGCCAAGGTGGATGGAAATTTCCACTTTTTTGGATGATTATTGACCGCCAGACTCCAGAGAATCTTTCTGTGCTGCTTTGGTTCGACTGGGCCAAATACCTGGTGCTGGTTTGCAAAAGAAGGTTTTCGACAAAATCCCAAATAGCCGAAAAATTTCGCCAGAGCGACCTGCCACTTCGAGACCTGCCTCGCTCGCTCGGAGCCAAGGATTCCATGACATGAGGCACGGGGCTCTGGCGACAAACCGCTTGGGAGTTACGAAGCGATGCCGCACTTCCTCGCCGCAAGAGCAGAGCCACCGCCGGGCCGATCGGGCGAGGCTCGTGATCGCTGCAGACGGGGAGGGTCCCACCGGCCCCCCAGCTGCTTCAGGTCTCCCTCGATTTACCAGTAAAGCCGAGATGGGCGTGGCTACGTCCCGGCTTCCTCCCCGCTGCACCATTTGCATCGCATCGCCGCCTTTGTGTCTCCAGGAACGGTGTGCTTCCCTTTTCAGGGATTGCCGCTTATTGTGATGAATAACAGAAAAAAAGGAACGAGGGCTTTGTCCTGGCTCCCCCTGAGGTCTGCTTCCTGCAGATGCCGTGGTTGCTGTTTTACCAGGCCTCCCATGCATCCACCTGAGGCCTTGGAGTCTTTCTTACCAACGAGCTGATGCATCGGGCAGCAGATTTGGGGAAACACTGATCTAAAACCAGGGTTGGGAAGCATCACGCTCGTGCCAACGCTGGCAGTTTGCAGGCCGCCTTCATACTTACCTGGCAGGGGAGACACCATGATCAAGAA
>NW_024874986.1:0-1974 GCF_018340385.1 Cyprinus carpio
ATTATGACGTCTAGAAACGTTGGATTATGGTTGCCATACCTGACGACAAAACATAGTTTTGATGTCAATGTGACGTTGGCTTGAGACGTTGGCTCGACGTTGGATTTTGGTTAGGTTAATGCCACAACCTAAAACTAAAGATCAACATCAAATGATGTTATATCCAGACGTTGATTGGACGTTACCATATCGACGTCACAAGATGCTGATTTGGCTGCCATACCTGACGCAGCAAACATCAGTATTTGATGTCAATGACGTTGGCTTGAGACGTTGGCTCGACGTTGATCCCTGTTAGTTAATGCCACAAATCTAAAACTATCCGCTGTATCACCATCAAATGATGCTTTACTTGACGATATTAGCCAGTGGATGCCATTGGCGAGCGTCTAGAAAACCGCGTATTATGGTTGCTATACCTGACTCCACTTTCAAAACATGTTGATATCGTCAATGTGGCGCTGGCCAGACGTTGGCTGCGAAGCTGGATTGTAAGCTAGAATGCCGGCAACCTAAAACAACCAAAGATCGTGCCGCAATGACGCTTATAATTTTGATCGCTATCGACGCTACCGCTGGCGGACGCCTTAGCTGCTGTTGGATTTCTGGTTCCGCCATACCTGGCCAGCGGTGGCTGCTCGTTTTGATGTCAATGTGGTGGCGCCGACGTTGGCTTCAACGTTGGATTTTGCGGATTTGCAAGTTGCGTGCCGCAGCACAAAACTAACTACAGGATGCGACGCTCACGGCCGTGTTTTAATTTGACGTTGTGTGGGCGTGCCGTATGACGTCTAGGAAACGTTGGATTATGGTTGCCATACCTGACGACTAAATATCAGTATTTGATGTCAATATGACGTTGGCTTGAGACGTTGGATCGACGTTGGATTTTGGTTACTTTATAACACAACCTAAAAACAACCAAATATCGTCATTGATGTTGGTCTTGACGTCAATTTAACATTGTCATTAGACGTTGGCTTGACATTGAATTTTGGTTACCTGACGTCGCGACCTAAATCTAATCTAATATTAACGTCATATGATGTTGTGTGCCTGCTGGGCATTTACAAACGCTCAAAGGCAAAATCAGCACTCGAGGTTTCTTGTAATATTTAATATTTAACGGACCATTTTAAGAGTGATCAATTTAAGCAAGGAGGCATTTGAACCAATCAAAATCTGTTCTTATATGCAGTTAAAAGAGCCTTGCGGCTCCCCTGTTGATTTAGGGGTGAAAATATTTGCATCTAATGCACGACAATGGAACTACAGACCAATGTGGTTTATATGCTATCACGGTTGTTGTTAATATATTGAATTGGATTTTGTATTTTTCAGCTTTCATGTTTAATTTTTAATTTTTTTTGTTAAAAAAAAAAATAATAATTATATATATATATATATATATATAGATATATATATATATAAATTAAGATATTATATATTATATATATACACTTTTTTTTTTTTTTTTTCAGTTGGAAAAAATATTTAGGCTTTATGTTTTTTTTGGTTATTTATTTATTTATTTGTTTTTGTTTTTAATAAATTGTAACCCCCAAAAAGTATAAGCTTTTTTTTACATCTTTATGCCTTTTAAATTTATTTCAATACCAATCAAAGTTTTTTATATTTTTGGTTTTAAAAAAATTGAAATTTTAAAAAAAACCTTAAAAAAGGGCATGGCAAATATAAAATGTATATTCTTCCAAGAAAAAAGTGACAAAAAATATCCCCTCGACATCATCTTGCATCAATGGTTTTCATCCAATCAAATGCTGTCCCTTCCCGCCTCCTGTCTCTGTTTATCAACAGAAAATAGGGCAAATGTGGGGGTTAAAAAAATGAGAAAGACCCCACAAACAAACCTTCCGTGTGCAAAGAAAGAAAACTTCACCATTCAAGCCATGTCAAGACATAAAATCCACTAAAAAACTAATCTACCAGACTTGGGCAGTAACTAGTTATATT
>NW_024874987.1:0-1793 GCF_018340385.1 Cyprinus carpio
GCCCCTTTGGGCCATAAGGAATAATGTCACCGACAGCCTTGTAAATGCCCCAGGGGCAACCCATGGAAATGCGGCGAGTTGGTACCTCAGGTGCCGCCATGGTTCTGGCCTGCACTCCCCCTCAGCATGGTGGTGGCGTATATACCATTCCCCATAGTGACCCCTAGAGGATCTAGCTCAGTTCCCCTGAAAGGGAACGCCCTTGGTTACTTACTAACTATGGGTTCCGCCAGTAGGGAATGAGACACTGCATCCCTAGCTTCCTGCCATGCTTCGACGCAGTTTCCAGGACGGCGAAGGGATGAAAATATTACTGAAATAAATGAACTTTTCCATGACATTCTAATTTGCAGTGTTACTTCACTCGTCAATATTGTGTCCAGCCGGTATGATAGACCTGGTTTGGGTATGTAGCCTAGGCCTTTGGCCATAAGGAATAATGTCAATAATGTAATGTTCTCCCGGCACCTATTTATACTATAGTCGCACCGGTAGTGACGTCATGGGCTATAACCGGCCAACATGTTGTTGGTGTTTTTCAATGTATGCTTCAGACACGGGTCACAACGAGACATTCCCCATAGCGACCCCTAAAGGATGCAGTGCCTTATTCCCTACTCGGAACTCAGGAGACGCTTTTCTCTGGCTACCTTTGACTTTTGTTGCCATCTCTGAGAAACGAATAGCTCCAGTTACTAGTATGTGTACTAGCTAGTCAGGTGATGAAATCTGCATGCGTGGGTGTAAAAGCAAAGTATACTTGGGTTAAAAAGTGTGATGGAGACTAGGGATGTTTGAGACACATCTGTAACTCAGTGTTTTTCTGTACTGCTTATCTCAAATTTATCTCAGTTTTAAAAATTCCTCCCAATTACCTGCTTTAAATCGAGGGCTGTTTTGAAATCACCAACATCTGTGCGAATTAAAGTCACATACAAAGGGTTTACAATTTTAGTTTACATTTTGACGCGTGCATTTTTGTTCATCAAAATTAATCTTTTGTTCTAATACAGCAAACAATTAAAAAAAAATGTTTTGAACAAATACATAATAGACTAACCTTAAAAAGTACATGACAGACAGTTTGTGTGAGTGTGTGTGATTTTTACAGTGGGTCACATGTTGGCTTATACATGCTATACCTCTCTCCATCTGTTCAGCAATGATGTTGTAACATTTAGATCATGATAACCACAGTTAAAACCATGCATATAGCACCTCACTCCCATGGTAAAATATACCATATAGCCTCTATGATATCTGTATAAAAAATCAGCAGCTTAAATACATTTAATATAAATGCACAATGATACAGCTGCCGCAGTATACTGTAATTATATTCCATATCTGCTACTTTAATATATTTCTAATACATGTTGCATTAATAATGTAAGAAAATTTAGCCCTTGAAAATCATTTCGTGCCACAATATCATGTGTAGGTGTGTGTTACAACAGTAAATCCATGGTGAATTATGGTGATTTGTAGATTGAAAAGCCTTCTGACTGTTTCACGGCTGGAGTGTGTTTCTCCAAATTCCTTTCAAGGAGAAAGTCTGTTCACTTTCGGCGGTTATATTTGCAGAACTGGGCAGCTATTCAAGATCAAGACCTGTCTAAATGAAATGGGGAGATCCTGAAATCTCAAAAACTGCTCTATGAACCCATATTTTAAAGTACATATTTCAAATCAGCAACAAATCTATGAAATTAATTGCCCCATTAATGTTATTTCCTTATGCTTAAAAAAGCTTATATTTTTTCGAACTAGACCAGTAATGCGCAATCATAATT
>NW_024874988.1:0-1837 GCF_018340385.1 Cyprinus carpio
GAAATGTTATTTGCAATGCAGAAATACAGATTTCAGTGCGTTACTAGTTTTATGATCTGAAATTATGTTTCAGCTTCTAAGCCAAAACGATTATTTTAGGGCTTCTGTGGAAAGTATCACTCTGTTAGTGCAGCTAAAAGAAATGTGTTGTTTTAAGCTCATGAATTTGTGTTAGAGCTACAAAGTTTAAAACTTAGTTTTACATTTCTGTGAATAGAAACACTCTGTTATTGCAACTATGCAAATGAACAGAATGCAAGCTGCAAATGCTGAATACCTTCTTTTCTGTTAGAGAAAGTTGGTTTATGCACTAAGACTAATGCTTGCTCCAAGTGAAAGGTGTTTGTATCAAGTGAAATGTAAATGTCATTTGCAATGCAGAAATAAAGATTTTAATGCTTAGGTGTTTTAAGCTCTGAATTTGTGTTAGAACTTCAACCATAAGAGCTAGTTTTCTGCTTCTGTGAACAGTAACACTCAGCTAGTGCAGCTAAGGAAATTTAAAACGCTTAGTTTTTACATTTCTGTGAATAGAAACACTCTGTTATTGGGGCAACTATGCAAATGAACAGAATGCAAGCTCGCAAATGCTGAATACCTTCTTTATCTGTTAGAGAAACTTGGTTTATGCAGACCAAGACTCAATGCTTGCTCACGTGAAAGGTGTTTGTATCAAGTGAAAATGTAATGGTAAATGCAGCCAGAAATACAGATTTTAATGCGTTAGGTGTTTTAAGCTCATGAATTTGTGTTAGAACTTCTAAACCATAAGACGCTTAGTTTATCGCTTTCTGTGAACAGCAAATACTCTGCTAGTGCAGCTTAAGGAAATGATCAGAAAGAAAGCGCTAGTGCTGAAAACCTTCCTTTCTGTTAGAGAATGATTCTTTGTACAAAAGTAAAGACTAAATCTTGCCCACATTATTAGATTGTTACTAACATCTTAAATGAAATGTTTTCTTGCACTGCTGAAACAGATTTCAGTAAGTTACTAGTTTTATGTTCATGTACTTATGTTCGAACTTCTCAAGCATAAGATGCTTTTAATTCAGCTGTGCTTTCTAGGACAGCAGGTATCACTCTTGTTAGTGCAGCTATGAAATCAGAAAGAAAAGATGCTAGTGTTGAAACCTTCCTTCTGTTAGGAGAATGATTCTTTTTATACAAAGTAAATTCTAAATCTTGCACAAAATCCATTATTTTAGGGGTTTCAGTGAACAGTAACACTCTGGCATTAGTGCAGCTAAGGATATGATCAGGAAAGAAAGCGCTGCTAGTGCTGAAAAACCTTCCTTCTCTGTTAGAGAATGATTCTTTGTACAAAGTTAAGACTAAAGCTTGCCCACATTACATAGTTGTTTCTATGTCTTTAAATGAAATGTTTTCTTTGAGAAACCTAGTTTCGATGAGTTACTAGTTTATGATGATCTTGAAATTATGTTTCAGCTTCTAAGCTATAAGCAGGTCATTTTGGGAAGCTACCTTAACAAACTAGTATATCTATTGTTGCTTCAGAAATGATGTTGTTTTAAAGCTCTGGAATTTTGTGTTAGAGCTACAAAGTTTAAAAGCAGCAGCTTAGTTTACATTTCTGTGAAAGAATAAACACTCTGTTATTATTGCAACTATGCAAATGATACAGTGAGAATGCAAGCTACTTAAATGCTGAATACCTTCTTTATCTGTTAGAGAAAGTTGGTTTATGCACTAAGACTAATGCTTGCTCACGTGAAAGGTGTTTGTATCAAGTGAAATGTAATGTCATTTGCAATGCAGAAAATACAGATTTTAATGCGTTAGGTGTTTTAAGCTCATGAATTTGTGTTAGAACTTCTAA
>NW_024874989.1:0-1854 GCF_018340385.1 Cyprinus carpio
GGGGCGAGGCTGGGCGGAACCAGCGGAAGAGGAGCAGAGGAACTGACAGGTCGAAGAGGAGGCGGGAGAGGGAGGATGGGAGGGAACACAGAAGGATCAGGGCTGGACGGAACCAGCGGAAAAACAGGAGAATCAGGGCTGGGCGGAACCAGCGGAGAAACAGGAGGGTTGGGAATAACCTCCCCTAACCAGTCTATTAGATCCATAAGTTCTTCTGTATACTTCCCAGAAACCGCATGCAGCTCACCCTCAGTCGCAGGAGTGTGGGCGGGGCGCTCCTCCACGCCCTCGATCTCCACCAATGGAGTCCCCTGACGCTTGCGGGGTTGCCGGCTCACACACCTGGTCAGTGGCACTCTGAGTTCCTCACTCCCTGTGGCCGATAGGCTCGAGCCTGCGGTCTCTAGCTCCACGTGCAGTGGTGATGGCTGGCTGGTCTCACCAGAGTCGGGGAGTGGGGCTGGGAGAATCTCACTCCTCAGCGGGGCAGGCGAGTGAAACGGAATCCGTTTTGCTCCAGCACCCCACTCCACCGAACCTTGTGAGAAATCCTCTCTGGGACCGTTAAGCTGGGGAGGCGTGCCTTACACCGCTTCGCTCGGGCCAGCATAGTAAAACGCACTGAGCGAGCGGTCCGGGAAGTCTGTGGGAGCGCAGCCAGATCGAAAAAAAGTCCCCTGGTATGGTCACTCCAGCCCGAACGGTCCAGTTGCTCCAGGCATGGGAGTCCGGACGCCTGGGATCTCCATTCCGAGAGGGCAAAAACCAACAAAAAAAAAAACCGCGAAAGAAAAAAGAAAAACACGCTAAACTGTTTTCAGTCCGCTATTCTGTCACGCCCGGGCTGGCGTGCTGAGTAAAGCGCTCGAAGAAGAAGGTATAACAGGGTATTTTTAATAATCCAGGTAAATCAAACACGCAACACTCAATAATCAACAATCAACATGAACAATAGCGGACCAGGAGGAACTAAACAAACAGGGCTTTTAAACACCAGGAAAGTAATCAGAGGAAGTGGAAACAGGTGGGGAGTAATCAATTAACAAAACGAGGAATGGAACGGAACATGACCAAATAGGGATAACAAAAAAAAGGAACAGAAAGTCCATGACTGTGACATTTAGGTGGCAATATATATATATATATATATATATATATATATATATATATATATATATATATATATATATATATATATCCATTCCACGAATAAAAGATTTAAAAATTTTTTTAAAAAATTTAAATAAAAATAACATTTTAAGTTGAAAAATAAATAAAACTCACAGGTCCTCCCAGGGATAATCTCCATTGTGAAGTGGAATGAATGCTTCAGACCCACTCAGAGCCGGGCAGAGTTACAGTCCAGATGAGCCTCTGCGATCCATTACAGTGCATGTGTCCATGCAGTTAGACTGCTTACCCTTTCCAGAGCTAATGTCTTGATCCTAGTAAATTGTTTTGTAAAGTCACTATTATGAAAATAAAAAGCTGACAATTCTTTTTTTTTTTTATTTTTTATATATATATATTTTTTTATATTTTGCCATGAATGATTTATCCATGCATATCCCACACCCTATAGTTTTTAAAAAAAAAACATCGGTACCAGAAATCTTTAATCAAAAACGTTAACCCTCCCCTCCCCTCCTCCTCGACAACATCTCTTTCTCTTCACTTGACATAAGACTTCAGGAAGAGGGTTGGACTATACTGACCTCAATCCAATGACTGGGCTTTTAGCATCCTTCACCAGGAGCTTGATTGACAGGCAATCTGACCAATCATAATGCTATTGAATTATTGAAAATCTCTTTAAAAATTAGAATTATACAAAGTTGTTTCCTCTCAGTGTTG
>NW_024874990.1:0-2071 GCF_018340385.1 Cyprinus carpio
ATGGGTTCTTAAAGACAAAGACAATAAAAAAAAAAAAAAACAGTCCAATTGATTCCCCTTGGCAAAATGGAACCGCCTTACAGTACAGCTTATATATATTTATATATTATTATTATTATTATTTTCTCTGGAGCCACTTTCTCAAACCGCCCCAATTTCCCACAGTAAGTAAAAAAAGTGCTTTAAAAAAAAAAAATCAATGACAACAATACCTATCTCTGGCCAGAGAGAATGTGTGTCAACTCTGTATTATCGACTCCAGAAGAAAAAATCCAAAAGCAGAATTTGTATTTCTTCCATAGGAAATGTCTACTGAAGGCAAATGAAGATTGTGGCGCCAGAGTCCTCACTGCTCAATGAGACACTTCACTTAATGTCTGTCTCCACTCAAACTTCTCAGTCACACCTCGCCCTAGTCCAAGATGGCAAAAAGTCAAGTACACACTGCAGCATTCAAGCGAATGCGCTTAGCAGCAAATGGGAGGGGAAAGCTTTTGTTTTTTTTTTTTTTTTTTGTCTTTTTTTAGACAAAGTGCTTTTTGCTTTCTTACATGTAATATAGAACTTACTTATACATTTTATTCATATATAATATACTGTTTATATTTTTTCACATTTTAGAATAAATTCCACCCAATTCATGTATATGTACAAAAAAAAAAAGGAGTTACAACACATAAATGGACGGTGCATACAGGAATCTTTACTATGCTACTAAATGCAATAAATAAAATAGCTTTAATAAAAGTCTTAGTTTAGAGTTCCTCCTTCTTGGATCAAAATGAATTTTTGAGAAACAATCTTCTCCACAAGCTTTTAGCATCAAGAATGTCACTCTTTAAAGGCTCTAGCAAACTATTAATCATTTCCTGAAGAGATTTTTTCAGAATGAACAACTTGCAGCAGCTTGAGATCGCGATGGCAGGGAAATCTCACAAAAACAGTCTAGGCCACAATTCAGGAAGAATTTATATTTTCCAGAATGAAAATAAAGCCTAATTTTATGACAATTAGGCATATTTCCCACTGGGTTCTCATTAAAGAAGTAATTCTCATTTACTGCAGTAATTGTAAAAGAAATGCAATTGTAAGTAATGTGTTCTAGTGAATTTAATTACTGATTCAGATTTGGAATTTTTATGCTGTTTTGGTCTTTGGTCCATTAATGAGAAGTCAGTGCAAGGTGACTTATTTTTTTTATTTTAAAAGGCTTCACTGTGTTCATGCAAAAATATAATTTAATAATATATATATATTTTTTTTCTTTTGATGCGGTTGTAGCCTGGACTTTTATTGTAGTTGGCGATTAAAGTATACCTTACATTATACATCACGATTGTGTTAAATTCAATTTTAAAAGAGGATTTGAACTCACAATCCCATAGCAAGATAAAGATGCTTTGAAAACATTTCGAATTTTCAAAGGGATCTATGGGTAGTGCAGAAAGGAGAGTTAAAGGCAATCACTACAAAAATATACGCAGTAATTCAATTTTTGTTTTAACAATACTCAGAGTAAGAAGACAAAAAATAAAAAGTGTGTAATGCCGTAACGTATCATTTCAGCAGGTGGCATCTTAATGTGTGCACGGATTTATAAAGTAGTATTCAAACTATAAACAAGACAATTTCTTTCTGCGAGAATTGGACCTAAGCAAATTTCATTAGTTCAGTAGAATCTCTGACCCCTACCATTTTTTTTTTCTCCACATTCAATACGGTGTCAGGTAAGCTGTGCAAAACTCCACTTAGACTGGCTAGTTGCCATTTTCAGCTGTATGTGTCTTTGGTACAAAAAAGAAAACAAAAACATTCAAAATATAGTGTGCAATAGCTTTTTTTTTTTTTTTTTTTTTTTTTTATGTGAATATTTCATGTTATTTAGAAGCATTTGAGCAAATCTACTGCCTGCACAATACAAATTTGTATGACTCTTGAGTTAAAAAGAATATTGGGGTTCAATAGTCTAGTGAAAATGCTTCTTGCATTTATTAAGGAACAGGAAAACGCATGACAGATGAAGTGCTGCAGTTTCTAATGTTTATTTTGATAGTAAAATCAATAATAGAAT
>NW_024874991.1:0-2013 GCF_018340385.1 Cyprinus carpio
AAGCCTAATTAAAACACAAGCGCCAGCTCATTACTCTTCAAACTCATCTCTTTCTCTGAAGCTCTTCTGTGAAGACATAACCGCCAGCTGGAATAGTTCCCCAAAACCTGTATTCATCTACTAGTCCTGCTTTACGCTTTAAAAACCAAACACAATAAATCATGGAGATGGAGCAGACAGCGCCGATTAACATCCGTTTCTGAAAAACAAAAAACAATTCTGGCAGAATTGTGCTAGCAAATTCTTCATCCTGGCGGAACTGCATTGCGTGGCTGAGAAAAGAACCCCAAAAGAATCAAAACTGTATGATGAAGAGCCGGCAGCAAAATGTGGCGATGATGTATAGTTTTTAGCAGTGTTATCATGTGTGTGTGTGTGTGTGTGTGTGTGTGAGTGTGTGTGTGTGCGAGTGTGTGCGCGAGTGTGTGTGTGAGTCAGGCGAGGTGGTGAGCTGGACACAACGAGAGGTTTCTACTGCCTTTCTGATGACAGTTCGACCAGCTGGAATCACTCCACACTTGGCCGATCATGGTGATAAAATGCAAAGCAGCACCTGGGGCGAAACGACAACACCAGGACAGCGTGTTTATTTCACAGAGATGACTGCTAAGCGTTCACCTGCGGTGCGCTCCAGAGCTTACCAGCACCACTATTACAACAATGACGGTTAACTTCATGTTCTTCATACACATGGCGTGGGCCAGGTTCCGGCTTCGTAGTCTTAAAGGTGACGGACTGCACACAGCAAAGGAATAATCATCAGCATGCATCCCCAGAAAGACACTTAAACTACAGTTTAAACAGCAGCTCACAGAATCCACCAGGTTCTCTGTTTTATCGATGAGCAGCTCGAGTCTCTCTCCTCTCTGAGCGACGAGATCTACAGCAACACAAACACAGACAGCACCGTTCACTCAGAAGTCACCGCTCGCATCTATAATCACTGAACTAAGGGTCTCACGATGTTCCGGACCATGATGCCCTTTCAATGTCCATCGTCTGGGGTTTCTGTCCCTTTTTCCGGGGGCCTTTGGGATCAGTGGTGTTTCTGGTGATAACAGCGGCATGCGTCACCGTGACCCTCCAACTCCCCACCGCTCAGCGATGCTAACCAGACAACACCTCCACCTTCTGATTATACCACCAGGCACAAAGATCTAACACTGCTCTGTGTCATTCTCTGACATTCTTTCAGCTGCTGATGTTTTCACTCCTGAGAGACTGTCAGTGTTGGGCTGTGAAAATTAAAGAAGTGTCTGCTAAATGAACACTTTATAGGACACACAGGTCTCTAACAAAGACTGGAGGATCTCAGGTTAACAGGGGTCATGTGAAAGCATTCAATAAAAACCATCACAGGCCTCTTCTACACCCGCTCTTAGTTTTGGGTTTTTTTTGCTTTTTGGGACAATAATTCTTCAGCTGCATGTGCTGGAAACCAAAAGGGTGATGTGCACAGACAAAAAAGTGCAAATGGTCTTTATTTTTGTAATTTCCACACATATATAGTATTATCGCATCTGGTGTTACATCCTCAGCTAATGCTCTATGCGCCTCTGTTTCTCTGTGAAATTTACCTTCCCCCTCCCCTAACTCTTTTTGCCTCATTTTATCGGGAAAGAAAACCTGCCTATAAATTCTGCGCCCTGAATATAAGGAGTTTTCACTTCTATCCCCTTTTAAACAATTATATACCACTTATAAATGATCGAATACAAAATTAATAGCTGTTATTAAGATTGAAGTGGTTTGGAATTGGTGAAATGTGCTGTGATCAGAATATCACCGTGCCTAATAATTATGCACCCCCCTGTATATATATATATCTATATGTAGTGTTTTTTGAAATCCCCTCGTGTGCAAACCCTGTCTTCACCACACAGACAAACACAGCAGGGAATAAGCAAGAGAATGCGATGTTTAAATGTGGAGCGTGTTGGGATGCGATACCATCTGTGCTGCCAGCGTGCTGGAGAACTCACTGTTCATGGCGTAGGGCAGCGGTCTGAGCTT
>NW_024874992.1:0-1587 GCF_018340385.1 Cyprinus carpio
AACAACTCCTCGTAGTTGAGATAACCTCTACTGAGACTTACCATCTCCGTCCCCTCTCTCCTTTCCTTTCCTCTTCACTTTTAACATTTGTAGGGACATGAAGAACCATCAATCAATTCTAAGGTGAATGAAATACGCAATCTTGTCAAAGAAGACGAATCACCCTTATGAATTTGATTGTAATCAACCTCTCCTTTGTTCTTCCTAACCTCCCTACATTTGGAAACGCAATCAGTTTTAGCATTCATCCAACTTGAGATCAATTAATAGAGATAGTGTTGAACAGACTGTGCTTCCAGCTCCCTGTGGCGGTCCAACTGTAAGGTGTACGTGTCAATCCTGTCAGACTAAGGAAGAGATATCAGCATTATTATTGTATTCTTTTGTCCAAACGAAGATTTAATATGTGTTTACCTTCTTGATAACAATTAATTGAGAAAATTAATTTTCCTCATTTGAAAAACAGAAATTGTTGCTTGTCATTGAATTTGTTTTTCACCACATGCCACAGACTGCAGACCCCGCTTGCCCACATGAGGGAAGATGTGAACACTTGGCTGAGAGGCATGACAGACAGCCTCACCCCCAAGACATTTGAACTGTTATTATTTTTTAATAATAATCCTAATCCTGAGAAGATTCCTGACACAAGATTCAAGCCAGAACAACAACCACGAGAGCTAGTCAAGATCACCAGCTCCCTAAGCTATGCCTTCACAACCCAGCTGAAACTGAGCGACAAGCACATCACCCACCTTCAAGAGGAGCTGACACGTGCTCAGCGTCGCATAGACAAGCTGGAAGTGAAAGTTCAAGATCAACTCAAAAGCACCCACTTGAGAGGGAGCAGGAAACAAGGAACAAGTTAAGAAGCTCCAAAAAGCAGCCCTGGCAGCAGCTCAGCTCAACCAGCAGCATGCAGCAGCTGCCCAGAGAGACCTGGTAAACAGACTCCAGTATGCCGCAATCAGCTACTAGAGAAAGCCAAGAATGACATCAGAGACAAAAAAGGGGAATTCTGAAATCGGTGCTGTGGAAGAAGACCACCTTGAAAGGCAGTAGCTGCTGGTGAACTGAAATGGACAATCTGACCTTGAATAATTGATGTGATATTTAACGTATGGAGCCTCTATATGGTCAGAAAAGAACTCCATTATGCTTACAGAAAGCAGAAATAAGAGCCAAGCAGCAGGAACATCTCTTAGCCTCATCACTGCTGGAGGCAGGAGCAGGCCCATCCAAGAACTGGCATGATATTTAGAAAGGAGCGAGTGGCCACAACCAAGGTAACCCACCTGCCTCACACACACACAACCCTCTACATGCCCATGAAGGAGAAAACCTCCCGTCAAGACCTTAGAGCTGTGGCCACTTGGGATGACTCATCAAGCATCTCTAACAGCTGTCTGAAAACATCCAGCGAGTTCAGCGAACTCCCACAGAGACCCGCGACATGGGCTTGCCTGCAAGATGCTCCAATTTCATCTGGAAACAGAGACCTCATGTGACTGACAGAGACAGGTTATACGTCCTTGAGCACGTCCAGTCCCGAGGTACGAAACTTCCTAGATCGACAGCCTAGTCAAA
>NW_024874993.1:0-2020 GCF_018340385.1 Cyprinus carpio
GACAGTCACCTCCATGTTCTTCTTCATCCTCTCCAGGTGAGCACTGGTGTCCTGCTCCTTCTTCAGCTCCTCAGCCATCATGGCAGCCTGAAATGTAGGCCAATGAAAACGAGCTAAGCAATATAGATAGAATTAGCTTCCATGAATGTTCTCTTTGCTACCACATGCAGCTAAACGAAGTCAAATAACTGTTTAAATTAGCATAGAGTAACATATTGCAAAACACTCACATCAGTGATGGCCTTCTTGGCCTTCTCCTCTGCATTTCTGGCCTCCTGGACTGCATCATCCACCTCACCTTGAACCTGGAGCAGATCAGTCTCAAGCTTCTTCTTGGTGTTAATAAGACTCGTATTCTGCAGGATTTAAGCAGGTAGTTTTATGTATATTTAACTAATAATTTATCATTTAATCTCTGAATTTGGCTGCTTAGGTTTTAGTATTTAATCATCCTTTTTTGTACTTCAGGAGTGGTAGATTTAGTCCCCACACACCACACAAAAACGCTCGCATTGGCACCACCCGCTCCTGCTCCGCCACAACTCTGCGGTCCCGTCATCTCCCCCCTCCCTCCCTCTCTCTGTTTCCCTCGTGCCGCCCCCCTTTTTGCTTTTGCTTTGCTCTTGCTCCCAGTGCAGGCAACAAGCTCTCCCACAGCGCCGAAGCTCCTTAGCTCCTCAATTCTCTGCGTGCATTACGGCCTATTCCTTATTCCCCCCTGCCTTCCTGCCTCTTCCCCCACACCAACACCATGCCACCTGCTCCTCTTTCCATCGTCCCTTGTTCACTGTCCTCTGACAGCTTCATCAAAACGGAAGCTTGCAGTTGGGCATCCCAGTGGCAATGTTCTTTTTACTTTGTTAGTTGCATGTCATGCTTTTCAGCTAGTTATTCATGTGTCATATTCATATGATCAAACAACTTAAACTCCTCATTCTACAGAGAGATACCTTGAGTTGTCCGTATCCGCCCTGAGAGCTGTTTTCTCTCTGGGGTCTCTCTTTCTGGGCCTCAGCAGCCTGGCTGGTTGGCATGACTCAGCTGGACCTCCATCTCATTCAGATCTCCCTCCATCTTCTTTTTTTGACTATCAGGGCATCATTTCTGCTCCTGACCTCCAGAATCCAGAGTGCTGTCTGCATGGGAATCCAACACTCTTTGACTGTTCCTCTTGATCTGTTCCATCTCCTCATCCCCTTCTCAGCCAGCTTCCTGTCAATCCTCAGCTCTTCACCTGGTTCCGGCTCCAGCTGCACACGACGGCTCTTGGACTCTTCACTCCCGATTTGCCCTGCAAGAAAAAATGAAATAATTTACTTACTTTTTTTAAACTTGTAAAATTGTACTATATGGCTCCAGAGTTATGGCAGGTAGCATGGTTTGTGATTGTTGATTTTAAGAAGAAATTACATTCATTTAAGGTTTTGAACCACTACATATACAATGTTTAATATTATTCAAAGCACTAGTGTGATGTTAGTATTTGCAGCATATGGGAATGGCACCTCAGCTTCTTCTAGTGCAGTCTGGATCTGCTTTCTCGGACTTCACTGTCTACTTGAGCTCTCTATCTCATGAATGCTCTTTCCAGTCTCTCCAAGCTGCTCCAGAGAGGTCAGAAATGCTCCTCTGAAAGTATTTAAAAATCAATTAGTACATCATTTCTGTTTTTTTTAAGGCATCTCGCAGATTCTTGTTTTCCCTCTTCAGGGTCTCGAGGTGGTCAAGAGCTTCTTCATAGGAATTCCTTCATTTTAAAAAGCTCAGTGCTGAGAGAAACGTGAGCTTCTCTTTCTGAGACAGCTTCTCGCAGTTCAGCCTGGCTTTTCCTATCACTTCTGCTTCTCCTGGCTCTCCACTCTCGCTGACTAGGACGAGCTGAGAAGAACTGTAGCCGGCTGTTGATTCTAGCCAAGTCCATGGTTTCAAGGTTTAGATTTCCAAAGATTATCCCATATCTTTCTCTTACCTTATCCAAAGTTTCTCTGCTTCTTGTCAAGGTTGGCAGCCAATGCATTTG
>NW_024874994.1:0-1602 GCF_018340385.1 Cyprinus carpio
GGCCAGAGGTAATTAATAGACAGAATGGCTGTGTTTATGTGCATTAGTCTTTTATGGCTCTTTCAGTTGTAATGGTTTGTTAAATGGAGGCCTCCTCTCACCACAGATCGCAGGCTGATAAAGACATCAGGTGGCCTCGCGTTTAAATCTCAAGCACCTCACTTAATCCAAACCAACACCTCCACAATATCACTGGAAGTCCCGTGAGCAGAACTAGGCCTCAGCTTTTTTTTTCTTCGCCCGACTTCTGTTGAATCAGTGAATCATGAAATGATGTTTCAAAAATGATTACATAATTCTGCATTTTGAATGGAAGTTTACAAGAGAGATCATATTAGATTTTACACTTGTATAATCTATACATTTTAGTAGGGAATAGTGCAAAAAATTTACCCTAAAGATATTTATTCACATGCACAGAACACACCACTACGCAGATGCAGGCGCTCCCACAGCATTGATACAGAGCATCACAAAATCTGTGTGTTAATTGAATTTTAAAGAGCATGCTTGTCCAAATGATGGATTTATTGTGTATGCAGGCTCTTATATCATGATATCTTGGGACAGAATTGAGCGTTTGGAGAGTTGCACTTTTAAGTTTAACTTGGACATTTTTATATGTTCTCAATCTGTTTTTAATAAAATAAATCCTGTTGTAAACTCTCACCAATCATCAGTTTGTCTTGGTTATCCTCTGCTTATCATAGTCATCCATCTTTAGATCCCAATGTTCCACATGCATAAGAACTTTAGCCTAGACAATTAGTAATGTCTACACATGACAAGGTTTGTAGTTATCAGTGTTGTTAGATCTGAAGCACGTATCTCCAGGTGAACTGACGAAACGCTTTATGATCAGAATCTAATAATCACGGTGTGAGGTCTCCATGTCAAGGGTGGATCGCGTGTTAAACAAACAAATATAGGTTTCTTTCAACTTTAGATTACTCATTCACCTTCTGGCACAAAGCGGGATGCACTGGACTAAGTCAGCGTGTCTCATTGACTGCTGCTTTTTCAGCTGCAAAACCCGCGATGAACGCACTAGCCCAGCCCTCGACACCACAAATGGCCCTCAGATGGGAGGTTGGGGGCATTGTAGGGATCGGCCAGGTACGGCCTGGGAGAGCGCGTTCTTAACTGTGTCCGGGATCATGTGTCACTTTCGTTCAGGGCTGAACGCTCTCAGGTGGAGCGTCCGGGGGTTTCGGCACCGAGGGTGGGGCAGGTTGAAACCCCAGTTTTTGTATCAGTCCACGTAAAGGCGGCATTGAATCCCAAGCGGAAAAAAGCCATCAAACAATGAGGTCTAATAGTACAGTCCATTTCAAAGGCTCAGCTGATTGGAGCCAGGTAACGCCAGCATTAGAGCGTTACTCAGCTGGGCTGGAGACTCACAGAGCGCAGTCCCGGTGAAATGTATCTTGTTACAAAGTAAGAAAAACAGTGTTTGCCAGTCAATTGAACCATTTTATTTAGCCACCACGGCCCCGGGGCCCCGCTCCTCCTCCTCCTTTTCCTCCTCCTCCTCCTTGGGCTCTGGCGCTCCCCTCCCCCTTGCCTTTGTGTGAGTACCCATCAAATCTGGATCGATCCTGC
>NW_024874995.1:0-1923 GCF_018340385.1 Cyprinus carpio
GGGAGCCGCTGAAATACACGACTACACTCTCCGTTTCCGAACATTAGCCGCCACCAGTGGTTGGAACAAAAATTGGGCCCTACTAGATTGCGTACCGTAAAGGTTTAAAACCCCAGATTCAGAAAGCACAGGGTCACCTTTAAGAACGAAGATATCAGTCTAGTAGGAGACATCAGTAGCGCACAAAGGGCATAAATGTTGCTCAAGCAAACCCCTCGGGTTTGTGCCCTTTAAACGGTTTCACATATTTCCATATCTCCATCGGCCAGAACGCCATAGCACCAAACGAGTAAATCAGTGAGGACACCATGAAAATCAAGACTGCCTACCGCTCAGGAAGCCTTCGAACGAGGAGTGCGCCGTGATCCAGGAGCGGCTGTGTTTATACTGTGGCGAGGCCACTCACCCTGATCCTACGCCCGTCACAGGTCCACCGCAGCCTGTTTCAATGGTGTGAAGGTACAGTCTCATTAACCCCATCAGTATCTCCCGTTACCATCAAAGCCCAGACAATTAACTCACGCATCTTTTCCATCCATGCTCCTGGTGGATTCGGAGCCGCCAGCACTTCATCTCTATCTCACTGCAGAATCAAGCAATCAGACTTCTATCACTAGAATGAGACTACTTACCGCATCACCACTTATCTAGGGATCACCATTGGGCGTAAGGCAAAATAACTAGAAGGGACACACGAGTTAGCAACTTCAAAGCCTTGCCCCACGGACACCGGGAACAACTGGCCCTCCTCAGATTAAGGCCACTGCTGGATCGCCGTCCTGTAGGCCGGCTGGCCCAACATAATCCATTAAATCAACTGGAGCACAGGGGAAATCCAGGCATGGGACCTGAATGCCAGGAGTCACATTCACCGCTCACCAGTCCAGAGTTCACGGTCTGCGCCACCGCCTCTTCAATTGGCCTCCACCTCCGTGGGAAGACCTGCCCTTTCTCTCCACTATTCGATGTGTTCAGCAAGGAACAAGCCACCCGGTTACCACCTCTCATCGGCCCTGGGATTGTAGTATCGACCTGCTGCCAGGTGCCAAACTACCGCATGAGGAAAATATATCCACTCTCCGTCCCTGAGCAGGTGGCGATGGAGGAATACATCCAGGAGGCTCTCGATCAGGGGTTCATCAGACCATCCACATCTCCAGCTGCATCCAGTTTTTTCTTCGTCCCCCAAAAGGGGATGGCGGACTTCGACCATGCATCGACTATCGGGTGCTAAATGACGCCACCAATCAGCTGCCCGCCTTTACCCGTTACCACTCGTTCCGGGGCGGCTCTGGAGGAATCCGCCCAAGGCGCTGGCCAAGGTGTTCACCAAACCTCGACCTCCTCCAGTGCCTACAACCTGATCCGGCATCCCAGAGGGGAGGCGCAGTGGAAGTTTGCCTTTATCACCCCTCTCTTTGGGCACTCACGAATATCCAGGTGATGCCTGCGGACTTCTTAACAGTCCATCCATCTTCCAGAAGTTTCATGAAATCGAAATATTCGTGTTATCTCCACCAATTAGGTGTTGTCGCTAGGCGATAATACCGATCTACTCGGAACATAGAGAAGAACGCAAACCCATGTCTGCCGCGTTTCGCGACTCCGAGACCATAACCTCTACCTAAAAGCTGAGAAGTCGCGAGTTTCACTGCACTACTGTCTCCTTTCACCGGATCACGTGATCTCTGCGGAGGGAGTCTGGCGGCGAGCCTCGCCAAGGTGGATGCTTTCAGCCAACCGGGCGGAGCCCACAGCAGTGAAAGAACTCCAGCGTTTCCCTTTGGCTTCGCCAATTTCTACCGGCCCGCTTTTTATCAAGAACTACAGCCTGCACTTTCGGCTCCTCCTAACATCCCTCTAAAAAGGTCAGCGCCAGCTAAGCTGGACATCCCAAGCTCGAGAGGCTTCGGCCATCTTAAA
>NW_024874996.1:0-1950 GCF_018340385.1 Cyprinus carpio
ACGCAAACTGTTGGCTTGTGCCTAAACCGTTTCAGAACGGAATACCAAACACTAATATTGAAACAATAACAAAATAACATGCACAACAATATTAACAACTTTTATTAGCAACAAATAGCAGTTTATAAAAAAGTGCAAATACACTAACAGAATTAAATTAACATAAACATCCAGAACAGTTTTCGCAGAGCGCAAAACACAAATCAATTAAATTAAATCACAAAGAGCTGAAATTCAAAAGTTAGATGCTTTCTCCAAAAAAAAAACAAAATCACTCTTTATTACACTTAAGTATTTTACCAAAAGCAATGAGCCTAAATAAAACCTTCTTCTTTCCAAATATTTTACAATATAATTTTGCACAACGAGAAAACCATATAAAAATAGGTCTACTACCACAATTAAATAAATAAAAAAATAAACACAGTCGCGACTAAGAACGAATATTAACAAATTAATCAGAAAAATATAGAATAAAAACTTCCGCTAGAAAAACCAGCATGTTTACTTTGTACGGGCTTTAACAGGGCACGTTGGGACCGACAACTTACCTGCGGTTGCTGTTGGCACAGACGCACTAGGGACTTTGTGCCCCTCGCGAACACTCTGGGAAAACGCCCGGCAGCATTTTTCACCAGAGAAGTGGGTCCTCGTCTCATTAAGAAATGGCGCCAAACAGGATGATGTATTCATCATCTCGACTCGGTCCTTACGGGTGCACGATGCCGACCTTTTGGAAGCTACCATGCATCGGCTTTTTTTTTTTTTTTTGCAGATTTATTTCCCGAGTCATCTTTTTTTTCGTGAGGTTTCGGGGTTGCGCCTCTCCCTCTTCCACTCTGAGGCCACTGGACTGTGCTCTAAGCTCACGATATCAGCCTGTATTTCAGCCTTGTTCAGCCAATGCGTTGTCATCCGTTAAATCCTCCACGGTAACGAGGGTCGAGCAAAGTGACATTTTCGCATTATTTGCGCACTGAATCGGATCATACGTTGGCCTCCAGCTTTGTTAGACTTCTTTTTTTGTTTTTATTGACGTTCTGTTAGCTTGAGGTCATTTTTCGACGCAACCAACACATTGTCTGACACAAAAATCTAAGTGAAGTCACCGACTGGTCTCAGTGCAGCTTGTCAAAACCGGCTTTGAAACGTAAACGAATTCGCTTATTTAGCGCCTGAGTTTATTCATTCATTCGCTAACCCAATATTCAATTAATTAATTGGCCTGTCATAAACTAATGAACATGAACGTGAAATAGGCCTCATAATGGTAAGCTAAAACGTGCAGAGGAGTTCTCAGGGGCAGGGGCTCAAATGGTTAAAAAAAAGGGCATATATATATATTATATTCTAGATATATATATATATATATATATAATATAGTTTGGTATCACCATAAAAAAATTATATAAAAGTAGGCTATATTAAAATAGGAAAAACATTTTTTTCCCTGTATTTTTTATCAAATCAATGCAGGCTTGGATGCGCAATAAGGGCCGTATTTAAAAAAAAAAAATGCATTGCAAAGTGCCCAAATGGAATAAATACATAATGAGTTTATTTATTTTGCAATTCATTCGTTTATTTAGGCCAATTAATTCATTCATTAGGTCCTTACAGTGTCACCTTGTTCATAATCTTTCCCCTCTCTCTCTTTCTCCTCCAGCTATCAAGTGGTAATAATACATGCACTCTGCCGCCCCATTTTTTAGGCATTAAAATAGATTATATTTAATATTTAAATCCTTGTCTCCTATATAAGTGCATTGTTTTTTTTTTTTTTAATGACGGTATGACGGTATTGAAACTGATACCGTTGCTATTTTTTAGATCCCGGTATACCATATTACCGTTTTACCATTAAACCTAGTGTGTATATATATATATATATATATATATATATATATATATATATATATATACATATATATATATATATATATATATATA
>NW_024874997.1:0-2954 GCF_018340385.1 Cyprinus carpio
TGAAAATTACTAAAAAACAGGGAAATAATGTAGAACTGTAGTAACTGTAGTTGTGGACACAAACAAGCATGAAGACACTAGCAACTGAAACAATGAAAATAAGTGTCTCTCTTCCTCGCTTCACTGATCTAATCAGTGGGCTGTTGCTTTCTGATGTTTCCCTACAGGCCTGGAGCCCAAGTGATATAATGAAGAACACCTGTGCCTCATAAAGGTTACACTACTGATCACACACACAGATATGATGTTCATAAGATCCATTTGACACACAAACTCCCTCATTCTCATGTACAGAGAATGATGAAGAGGAGGATCTGAGTGGTCTTCATCCCGGGGCTTTGCTGTATCGATCTGCGTCAATGCAGCATTTCCCTCTCATGGCAGACGCCTGGCGCACGGCGCTGAATGTCAACTGGGTCAATGGCTGAAGACAGCAAACCCACTAATACAAAGCCGCTATGGCTGTAGTGTGTGTGTGTGTGAGAGAGAGAGAGAGTCCATTGTTCATGATCTGAGACTGAGTGTGTATTGCACAAGTTACAGTGAATAATTACTGTGTATTTCTCTCTCTGCAGAATTCCTTGGCAGCCTGTGAGTTTCTCCCTACAGAACGGTGCTAATGTGGAACCAGGTGGACTCAAAACGGGAGGGGGACCACTCACACCACGCTACCATACTGGGACATACCGGTAACACGGGCTTAGATACTAGGTTTGGGTAAAAAAAATGTAGTTTAATAATTTGATTATTATTTCTCATTTGAACAATTGCATTACTGATTCTTAAAATCCTGAGATTGATCTCTCTGTCAGTGTTTCCTGCAACACTTTTCAGCACTGGTGCACCCTGCTGTTGAATACATGATATTGCATTTGAATGTAAAGCCTCATTGCAAAATAAGTCAGTAGAAAAAAATAGAAAATGAACTGCATTGTTTGGGCCCTGTTTATATACAGGTGCATCTCAATAAATTGAATGTTGTGAAAAGTTCGATTTATTTTTAATTACTGCCTCAATTCTCGGCGTGGCATGGAGGTGATCAGTTTGTGGCACTGCTGAGGTGGTATGGAAGCCCAGGCTTCTTTGACAGTGGCCTTCAGCTCATCTGCATTTTTTGGTCTCTTTGTTTCTCATTTTCCTTCTGACAATACCCCATAGATTCTCTCTGGGGTTCAGGTCTGGTGAGTTTGCTGGCCAGTCAAGCACACCAACACCATGGTCATTTAACCAACTTTTTGGTGCTTTTGGCAGTGTGTGGGCAGGTGCCAAATCCTGCTGGAAAATGAAATCAGCATCTTCAAAAAGCTGGTCAGCAGAAGGGAAGCATGAAGTGCTCCAAAATTTCTTTTTGTAAACGAGGTGCAGTGACTTTGGTTTTCAAAAAACACAATGGACCAACACCAGCAGATGACATTGCACCCCAAATCATCACAGACTGTGGAAACTTAACACTGGACTTCAAGCAACTTTGGGCTATGAGCTTCTCCACCCTTCCTCCAGACTCTAGGACTATCTTTGGTTTCCAAAATGAAATACAAAACTTGCTTTCATCTGAAAAGAGGACTTTGGACCACTGGGCAACAGTCCAGTTCTTCTTCTCCTTAGCCCAGGTAGAGACCTCTGACGTTGTCTGTGGTTCAGGAGTGGCTTAACAAGAGGAATATGACAACTGTAGCCAAATTCCTTGACACGTCTGTGTGTGGTGGCTCTTGATGCCTTTGACCCCAGCCTCAGTCCATTCCTTGTGAAGTTCACTCAAATTCTTGAATCGATTTTGCTTGACAATCCTCATAAGGCTACAAGGTTCTCTCGGTTGGTTGTGCATCTTTTCTTTCCACACTTTTTTCCTTCCACTCAACTTTCTGTTAACATGCTTTGATACAGCACTCTGTGAACAGCCAGCTTCTTTGGCAATGAATGTTTTGTGGCTTACCCTCCCTTGTGAAGGGTGTCAATGATTGTCTTCTGGACAACTGTCAGATCAGCAGTCTTCCCCATGGATTGTGGTAGCCTAGTGAACCAAACTGAGAGACCATTTTTGAAGGCTCAGGGAAACCTTTTGCAGGTGAGTTGAGCTGAATGATTGGCATGTCACCATTCTAATTTGTTATTGGAGTTCATAATTGAATAATAACTTACATATTGTTATAATGACAGTTTTAAATAAGAAGTACAATTTAAATTTGACTTCAGATAGTATCCAAAGAGCAGTTTGTGGCTGCTGATTAGTATTCATTTAAGTACAAAATGAAAAATAATAGAAAATGTCCCGTATAGTTTAGGTCCTCCAGCAGTAATTTTAAAAATCTCAGTACTTTTGTAATGTACCGATTTTGGAGGGTTCCCTTGAATTTTTTTTCATGTAAGCAATTGGACATTATATAATGTATGTCCAATCGAGTCAGAATCAAATCAAACCTACATGAATCACTAACTGAATCAAATCAGTATCAACACTCAGTGCAGCTGTTATACATGTACTGTCAACAACGTTTCTCTGTGTTGTCGTAGGGTTGCGTGTCTGTTTCTAAGAGAGGAGCAGACTACAACGCGAAAGACATTGATGACAAGGGACCCAATCGCCATTGCCATTGATAACGCTAACGCTGGATCGCCACGCCAGTAGCGCATAGTAGAGTATTAGTTGACAAGGACACCAATTAGCTTACAGTACATTTGATGAGGTGCTTCCTGCTAATAACTCAATTAACCTATCATTCACCGTGTTTTTTCCTCCCAGACTGATAGCCAAGATGAACAAGGAGATGCGGAGATGGATGGCTCCATCAGGTCATTCTGAGGGGCGGGCTCTGGTGGTGGGGCGGACTGGGTCTCAGATTGGACACACTAAAAAGCTTTCAAACTATCAAGAACCATCTCAGTGGCCGGGCACCAGGTGGCCAGGATTAACAGATTGTAAATTTAAAATAGAAAAACCGGAGCTTACCAGAGAA
>NW_024874998.1:0-2175 GCF_018340385.1 Cyprinus carpio
ACCAAAGTGGAAAGAGGACGTGAATTGAGTGTTGGGCAGCTTAGGGCCCTCCTTTTTCAAGGGACTGTATTTATTACATCTACAGGAAATAGATGAGCAATAGAATTCCACGTTTTAATGTCACAGTATGACTGGACACATTTCTCAGCGGTGACTGTGATGCGACGACGTTGGATGCAGCTAGTGGACTTTTTCAACAACAGGCATGACTAGAAGCTCTTTCGGGAAAACAATCCTCCTCTGGACGGTCTATAAGAACAGCTTGGCTAGAGAGACCTCCAGAAACTTTGGAATCACCAATGACTGTTGCAACGCCGCCAGGTGGCAGAGTGAAAGGCTTGTCTCAGCGTGAACCAGATTGTTCCTCTTTTTTTTCTCAGCTGTGTCTGTCAGGAGTTTCCCGAAACTTCTCATAAGTTTCTTTTATTCTGGGATGAACAGACAGAGTGTTAAGAAAATTGTCTCCTCCATGTGTTTTTGCATGCATGGAACAGTTCCTGAACTATAGAGGTGTTTGTGCCAACCACAATGCGGAAACATCCCCGTCATGACCGGATCTGGACACACACAAGCACAAGTGCTTTCTACTTCGTCTCCAGCTACTCCAAGCCACATTCTCCCAGTAAACTCAAACTTCAGCACATATAACCATTATATGGATGCTCCTTTTGCACTGGGGCCCCCAATCTCGCGCACCAATAGTGGGGCCGCAGCGCAGGTGCTTCGCATATTTGTCATAAAAGGAGTTTTATGCAGTAGGGTGGCAAAGGTTCGCTATCAATCAAACTTTGGCGCCGTGCCTCAATTTGTGCTGAGACAATAAGCTAGGTCCAATAAACCCTCTGGCAGGTTAACCTCACTTTTCTGGTGGCGATGTCACACTTTGTGGAGCGATATCTTCTCGAATCAGGCGTTCCTCTGCTGAGCCCCTGTGAAAGTTTCCGTCGGATATTGTCATTTCAAGAGGCGGCCTGTTCGCACCGCAGGGCTGGGTTTGGACACTCCGCTGGAAATGACTATCGTCACCACATCTGTGGCAAAAGGCGTCAGCACGCGATATGGAGGTTTTGGGAGCTCTCTCCTTCACAAGTGCATAATGAGTTTCCAACCCCCCCAGTAGCTTTCTGGCTGGGGTTCTGGGGTATGCCTGCAGGTTACACATTTGCTGATGCAGTCACAGAGGCAGAAAGTAGGCGTGCAACATCAGTCTGGAGACTTGAAATCTTTCTTAGACTCTCTATTGCAGTATCTTGTAGTGGGATCAAGTGCCAGCTCCACTGGGTAGTACAGGTACAACTGAGGCTGTAGCACACTAGGGCACACATCATTACTAATAGCTAAAGATGCAACCTCTGTACATTCTGGTCTTTCAAGGATTATCTCCCTCTTTCTTTCTTACATCCCGAAGCAACCCAGTAAAGCTGGGAGGAGGCTTGAGTTTGTAAGTCAGTCGTTATGCGAGAAGGGCTACTGACGGTCATGTGGCAGAGAGCCTCTAGCAACTCTGCCTCTGATCACAAGCGATGCTCGTTCATATCAATCACTTCAATGCCACCTTTATTGCATGGACTTCATGCAATAGCTTGTCTAATCTAGAGTAAGTAGGCTGATAATTTCTCACCATCTTGCTGGAATGTATTACTAAAACCTCACCATGAGATCAGCATGCACTTGTCTGGTGGTCCAAACGTTAGCTTCACTATGGCTTTATAGTTAATCATTGGCAGTGGCCTGGGGATATTGACTCTCAAAACCTCTGACAATATATGCTGCTGTCCCTTTAAGACTCGCAGTGCTACTATCGTCTCTGTGAGATCGCCAGACATCACGAACACTACCACTCGTCCAACTGTGGGTGGTCTGTTCGCGCCGACAAGAATTCATAATTCTTCTCCATGTGGCGTGGGTTTCATACTGGAACATGCGTCGCTTGCGATAGCCGGTCCATCTACAGTGTGGCTTGCCATTTTCAATAGTGAGGAGATGGCATTCACCAGCTTTGTGTTCAGGTGTGGCGCGGTGGGTGAGCGCAGAAGCAGAGGTTAGTAAGCCTGTGACATCAGCTAGTGTCTTCCCTTCATTTGCTAAGAATGACAGCAACCTGGACTGGAAGTCTCTTTCACCAGTCACATGAACACTCTGGGTCTCAGTAACATTCACTATCCAAGGTCCAAA
>NW_024874999.1:0-2024 GCF_018340385.1 Cyprinus carpio
CCATCCGTACTGGGGATGCACAGCCCATTAGGCAGAGGGCTTACAGAACATCGCCACATGTTCGAGCTGAGATAGACAGGCAAGTTCAGCAGCTCCTTTCCCATGATGTAATTGAGGAAAGTTGTAGTCCCTGGGCTTCTCCTGTTGTCTTAGTGAAGAAGAGAGATGGCAGTTATAGATTCTGCATGATTTCAGAGCTTAATGCAGTCACTGTAAAAGACTCTACCCCCACCAGGCCTCTAGATGTTTTTGTGACAGCTTCTTGGCAGGTGCATTGAGCCAAAGCACAATGGATCTGTCCAGTGGTTACTGGCAAGCTGAGCGCCAGGACCCCAAGGACAGGGGTGTCCGCCTTCACTACAGGTAAAGTGCTTTATATCATTTCTGCTGGGTAATGCCGGGACATTCTACGACACCTCCAACTCCTAACCATTGATGGAGCTGGTGCTTCGTGGACTTCATTGGAAGGTTTGTCTTTGTTTACCTTGATGATGTATCATTATGTTCAGTCAATGACTTTCAGCGAACATCTTGCACCAGCCCCTTGAGGAGGTTTCTTTAGTCGCTTCCTCGCTCAGCCGGTCTGAAATTGAAGGTTAACAAACGTCATTTTTGCACGCAGTGAAGCCTCCTACTTAGGTCATGTTGCATCCAGCCGTGGCCCACTGCCTGATGAAAAGAATCTGAACAAGGTCCGGTCATGTCACACCCCAGGATGGTGGTGGTCAACAAGCAGAGGTGAGAGCCGCTTGTTGGTCTATGCTCCTATTATAGGAGATTTTGTCAGGAGTTTCCTCAGCTTGGTAGTGGTTTACGCGACTCATGCTCTGACCTGAGAAAGGTGCTAACTTCAATTGGTCGAGCGGTCGTGGAGGGGAGGCTTTCAGGTTACCGAAGCAGGCCCCTTACTAGTCCTCCCATTGTAGCTCTCACCCTATATTCACACAGCCTTTTCTACTATACACTGATGCTTCTCATGATTGTGTGGGTTCAGTGCTTGCTCCAGATGCAGGATGGGAAGGAACGCTGCAAGTACTTACGCCAGTCATGCTCTCACTCCATCAGAAAGAGATGGTCAACTTATGACCGTGAACTGTGGGCTGTGGTGTGGTCTGTTCACATTTTTGACATTTCTTGTCTGGGTAGCCATTCAAGATTATTACAGATCGGGCCAAACCGTTGTTAAATCTAAAAAAAAGGCAGCAGTTGATAATGATCCGACTGGTAGAGAACCTGCGCTGGATACTTGAAATGGATGTGTATGACTTTACCATTCAATACAGGGAAGGGAAGCATCATAGTAATGTTGATTCCTTGTCGCGGTGTCCTAGCTCGCCTGTGACTGAAACGAAATCAGTGCACAGTGTGTAATTCCCCAACCATACCACTGCTGAGAAAAAGTCTCTTTACGTCTAGCAGAAGTGCCACTGGGTTGTGGAGTTCTTCCTGGCGTAGGTCCGACACTGTCAGTTGATTTGACTGAATTACAAGCTCATCAAAAGGCTGACTTTTGTCTTAGTACTGTCATGGACTGGAAGGAGAAATGGTAATCAAAGGCCCCCACTAGGCAGACTGAAACATTCCCCTGCCACGCTGAGGAAACTCTGGCATGAATTTTCTAAATTATCAGTCCAAGAGGGTATACTGTGTCGCAGAGTGAAATCATCTCCTCATAGCCCTCATGTTTACCAAGTAGTCTTGCCTGAGGTACTCATTCTCACAGCTCTTAAGTGTTTTCATGGGGAGAAGTTTAGTGGTCATTTGAGTGCTGAGCGTACTTTGTTGAGAGCTAGGAAAATGTGCTATTGGCCTTACATGTCTCGTGATATTCAGAAATTCTGTGCTGAATGTGTATCCTGTCAGTCCTGTGCTTCCACCACTCCTCATGAAAGGGCCCCGTTACAGTCAATTCATGCAGAACGACCATTTCAAAGAATTGCCGCTGACATCACTGAGCTACCTGTTACTTCACTTGAGAATAGGTATGTTTTAGTTGTGATGGACTATTTTACCCGTTTTGTGCA
>NW_024875000.1:0-2250 GCF_018340385.1 Cyprinus carpio
GTCCTTAGCTAGGTGCCCACAGGTCCAACGTTTCCCTTTAACACAATCCTTCTCACGCCAGCAGTGGCGTCCCCTACACACCGAAGGCCCCTGTCAATCACTCTGCACGCACCAACACAACTCACACAACAAAAAGAAAGCCCGCCAGTATCTCCACAGTAGTAATCAACACAGCATAGCACAACACCACAGTAGAATAGTTTATTAATCGGCCCCAGAATTGAACTCTCCAATTTAGGTGAGACGTGGATCTTAACTTCGGACGAGGCAAGGCAGCATAATCCTAACATTAAGCATGCCACTTCACCAATAAACTGGGAGCAGATCTATCTAACTCTCAGTCCTGGTTGACGAGCGCTCCGCAAAACGACTTGGGACCAGGACGGACGAGGTAAGCTCTGAGGTAGGGAAGCAGGCGGGGATGTGCAAAAGCGAAATCGGGGCAAGCAAATCTTTAGCCGAGCAGAGTAGAAAGCACAACGGCACCGCCAGCAGCCACCGAGTTGATAGCAAGGACCGCACATCGACCATCTTCGAGCTTTGACACAAGCAGACAACAATCCATTGCAAACGACTCGTGCCAACAAAAGAAGTCACTCGCCGACTACCATCCAGGCAACTAAAAACTTGGGGAACAGACAGCAACACGCAGAGTTCACGGGTAACATGCCCCTGTTTTCAATGTTTCCTGTTGCTGGTTTTTGAACGGTCTGGTGATTGGCATGGCAATTACGCAACAGCTCCAGGGGAGACCCGCTAATCAGATATGGCCAGCCCTATGAGAATACTAAGGGGGCATCACGGGGACCCCATTCTAAATGCTGAAATCGAGAAACAATCACCAAAATAAAGTGTATGCATAAATAAAATAATCACAACGAACACCTATCAAAATGAAAAAGGAAGAAAAACACAACCATTTCGCAAAATACACACACAAGGGGAAAACACAACACCGAAATAAAAGGTAGACTCCTAACCTCTCCATATGATACGCTACATAATGTAATGTAATTTTCAAAAATCCATTTTGTCTCTGTTATGTATGTTATATACTTTTAAAGTGAAGAATAAGATACGGCTATGACACGAGGTGAAGTTTCCAGTCGGGTCTTCCCTTGTTTTACTTAACTCAACTGATCATGACGGCACCCAGGCATCGGTAGCGTAGATATACAAAAGACATGACATCCCCCCTTCTTTAATTTTAGGAACTATTCAGTTTTGGAACTATTATTACATATCTGAATTTAAACAGTTAAACCAAAAATATAATTTTCTTTGTTTATGAGCAATCTTATGAACATTGAGCTCATGCTTTAAAACGGCACACTTACTCAGAAACACAAACAGATCTCAGGTTACTGCAGCGCATTTCTACATTTGAGCAAAACCACTGTTGAGTCCGTGTACCTTGCGAGGGTATTTTCTCACCTGCGCTGCCTGACCTGGTAATGTATTCATGTGGCTGGGAACTCAGGCCAGTCTGTGTTTTGTGTCGCCCTTGTTCAATTGTAGATGACTGAGTGTCAGTGACCTGTGAGTCCATCTCATCTATAAGTTTTCATTGACTGCGTTGTCTGTTTGCTGTTGTTGTGAGACGGGTTCTCCAGTCTTTGTAGAAGATGTTTGCTGTTTCTCCTGTATGTTTTTCCCATCTGTAGTGATGTGTGATGAAGGATCTTGGATTTGCTCATGTGGGTTATGATTACTGCGTTTTTCCAGCACATCTCCTTCCTGCACGCTCACACTTTCTATAATAGGGGACCTAGTGGAAGCCAGTCGTTGTTTGTTTATCCAAATGTAGGCTATTGTGCTTGTCTTGTCTTGGATTTCGAGGTTAGTCTTGGATCTGGATGTGTCTCAGGTGACCAACAAGGTTACTGATGTAGCGATTATTTTGGATTTCAAACCGACATCCCATTAGTAACCTGTATTGGTGAGTACCCATACCATCCAATGGTTGTGCTTCTGTCTCCACAGAGCAATTATGGGTCACTATTTTTAGCCACCTGAGAGCTTTCCTTAACAGGTTGGTTTTTGTTTTAGGTTTTGACTCTCTTCAGCTTGTCCATTCGCTGTTCGTGTCCTGGGCTGGACTCACATGTTCGCCCACACTTTGAAAAGTTTGAACTTGTGCTGGCATACTGAGGACCATTGTCCAAGACTACAATATCTGGTGTACCATGCCTCGTGAACATAGATTTCAAGTCAAGTGAAGTCAAGTCACCTTTATTTATATAGCTTTAA
>NW_024875001.1:0-1958 GCF_018340385.1 Cyprinus carpio
ACAATCAGAGCAGGAATCATCAATCTGAATCAATAAAAAACAAATATGTGACCTCCTAAAACCACAGGCAAAGCACCATGCAAACCTGAGATTATGCCACAAAATATGTTGGCTGTCTACAACTTACTCTCTATCCCACAAGACCAGCCAGGTACTGTTCAGGATCATGTTGATGATCCATGAGAGAAAAGAACTCAGAGCGCAGGATTGCTGGACTTGAGTACAACCTGACCGCCAATAATTCAAGCGAAGACTGTCAAACTATAATAAATGGCTTTCAAACAGTGTGAATAAGCAAAGTGTTGATATGAGTGTAGTGTGTGTAGTTTGAAGTACCCTCTACAGAGCCAGGTCAGGATATATGCGTTCATCAGGAAGAGCCAGGAGTAGATGACACCCCATATCGAAAAAGTCCATCCAGCAGGAGTGATCTCTGTCTGATATCTGTCTGATATATTCCCAGTGCTGCGCTGAAATGGACCTTAAAAGCCAACGAGAAATTAGGATGTATATACGAGTAATTACATATCTGAACTAATATATAATTACCTGCGTACCGTTTCCGGGCCCGCTAGCGCTTTGATAATCAAACAGCAAGTGACGCCCAACTGAGAAGCACAAATGAGCAAAATACGCACAGCGCAGTCTGCATGAGCTCTCAAAACCAAACATGTTTTTGTGACGTCCAGAAGTGGAATTATTATTTCGATTTTTTGCTCACAGCTATAGTGAGTTTACATAATTACTGATATTGCGATTACCGCATCACGTAAAATTAGCAAAGAGATTTAAGCTGACTTAGTAGGTGCGGTCGCCTTTGTTGGTAATGTTAATAGAGCTTTAAAAACGCAATATTTATGCATTGAGAGGTAATGCCGCCCTTCCTTTCGTCACAGATTGCCCCAGGAGTTTTTGAAAATAGCTTTGGCCTTTCTCAAGAAGGAAATCGAAGGCGGTGTCCTTCTAAAGCGTATTTTACGTTACAAAAGATGCAGTGTTGTGTAAGAGTAAGAAGTAGAGCGCCACCTGCTGGACAACAACACGGCCAGCGATCGTCTCGAAGAAACGTTACTAAAATATCTCATCTGAGGAACCAGAGAGAGTAGAAGAGGTCTTAACGAGTTAAAGATTTAAAAGTAGAGGCTGTTATCATTTGTTCCTTTATTAATATTCTGTCAGTAAGCGACGCCACCGATCAGACTCGAACCTGAGCCAAATTCAAGAGTGTTAGTCACATAAACATAATGCTTTATTGATTTCAATGTCCGCTTTCAGCGCAAGTTTGTGTAATCTGAGTCGAAAAATAAGGTTTAGAATACATTAATGAATTCAACAATAAAAATAGTTCAAGTTCTTTACTCCAAAGCCACTTTTTAAAAAATGCATTGCTGAAGGGATATTTGGTTGTAAATGTGTTCTTGTTCTTTCCAAGTATTGCTCTTTAAAGGATCTGGTCTAAGCACTGCTTTATGAATGTTTAACAGGATAAACACTCATCTTTTTAACCCTGTAAAGCTGGCAATAGTCAGAAAAAAAGAAGAATAAGAAGAAAAAGAGTTGTAGATCAGGCATGTATGGTTCAAGAAGGGGAAAAACATCTACATATTCAGAGACATAAACAGATATGATTTGGTACAGTTGTTGTTATTTTTATGGCCAAAAATTAAGATGAAATTCTGATCGTTTGTAATTTAAGTCAATGACTTCTTTATTATAACTGGGGGTGGGGGGGTAGAATTATAGTAAAATGTTTTTTTACTTAAAAACTCAGTCAGAGGGCAGATTGTTATAATGAGTAGCCTACAACAGTTTTTTTTTTCCAGCAAAGTTTAGAGGCATTAGAAATAATGTAATGTATCAAATATGATACAGTAGGCTTTATAGGGTTAAAGACACTGACAATATTTTCCTATTTGGAGCATCATTCCAAGCTGAACAGCACACTAAGATCTGAAGTA
>NW_024875002.1:0-2192 GCF_018340385.1 Cyprinus carpio
GGGAGGTGAGCTCTACTGTGCACTCGGCGGACGCGACTGCATCGGGGGAAGAATAGCATCTTCATCGTCGTCATCCTCGTCCTCGAGCATGGTCGACAACACTTCGTCATCGTCATCTTCCTCTCCCGCTAACGGATTTTCAAACAGCGGGGGAAGGACGTGTGACACCTTCTCCATCATCTCACCCCAGGAGCTGGAGGCCTGTTGGACAATCTATCGGTTCCTCTCTGGGTTGAGCAGAGAGGCATGGGTCCGACTTCCAGCTACTGCAAAGCGAAGCCTTCGCTCTCGGTTTTGACCGAGAACGTCGCGCAGTGGGGACAGCCCCGGGGTTGGACAACGCTGCCTGAGCGTGTTTAGCACCCCAGCAGGAGATGCAGAGACCGTGTGAATCTTTCGCAGAAATCCACATTCCGCACGCACACGGATGAGGAGGATGGCCCTTTCCTCCGGGGCTCTCCGGCTCTTTTGCAGTGGCCATGAAGCCTGCACTCTCTTCGTACGGTAAGCCCACCACAACGTGACAACTAGTACGGAGCTGGTGCTGCGACAGAGAGCCTTTTTTTCCTACTTTTTGGTGCGTGGTGAGCGCGCCAAAAACTTGGAAAAAATAAATAGAAAAGCTTAAAGTAGAAAACTCGCCTTAACGCGTTAGTTATCTTACTCTAAGTGGCAAGTCACTCGACAAACGTTAAGAATCTATTGCGTTTGGGACGTTACCTTGCGGCTCCGTCGATAAAACTGTTTAGCAATAATTCCCAAAGTCTGCTGAGGACAGCTTCCGAAATCTTCACGGGGAAGAGAGCGAGAATGACGAAATGGCAGGTAGCTGCGGTTTATATACAGGGAGGCAGGACTCCCTGATCGCTGCAGCGATTGGTTTGTCATGGTTGGCAGACGTGGTGTTATAGGTGCTTCCGCGATCGGCCACGCCCTGAGGCGGTCCCATAGTGAGATACTGAACGAATGTTAGAAAGAGACAACGGGAAGGCAACGGTTACTTATTCAAATGACAGCAGGAGCAGACAAAGCAAGGCCTGTGTCCATCAAAGTATAATATACAGTTTCATTAAACACATGCATTAATAATTAATGCTTGTCATTAATTTATAATGAGAATTAATACTAATGATTGTAAAGAAAAAATATTTATAAGGAAGAGAGAAATAAATGGGATAAACTTTACATACAGTAATTTAAAAAAAAAAAAAAAAAAAAAAAAACTGTGGTGGTAAATATAAGACCAGTTAAAAGAGTCAATTACCTTTTTGATTGAGTTTGTTTGCCCTAAATGCACATTAGCCAGACAAATTCTGAAAAATGCAAGGTTTAAGCATGACTAGACTTTAAGAATCAAACTTTGTTACCACAGATGTCTTGATGATTTGAAATATGTTATTGAAACAGAAAATTATTTTTTTCCTTATTCAAGCAGATAGGAACTAAACATGTATGCCTATTTAGTAACTAAAAAAAAAAAAAATGGTGCCTAGTGATGTTACCACGATGGCCCACATATAAAGTATCTTTTCCCTTAATGCTGAAACTATTAATTTTATTAAAAAATAAATAAATAAATAAATAAAATGACAAAAAAATAAAAAACTGAAAATCAAATTGAAAAGCACAGTTGTCTTAATCAGTTCTAGCCACAATGAAACTGAAGAGTTTAAATAAAACGATATTTTAATAGAAATTTAATTAAATAGAAATAAGAAAAATAATAATACATTGACTTTCAAACCCCTGAGTATCCACAGCAAACAACTGTGTATTATTACATATTCAGCATTATGTAAGCCACTGACACAAAGAAAAAGAAAAAACCATTATTGAACAACAACCCTGACAACTGATCTATTTATCCATACGAGCAGCAGAAGTAAGGCCTGGGTCCATCAAAGTGAGCAGCAGATTGCTTTATAGGCACTCTTCTGCCAAATATTAGCGATACAGTGAGGCTCAGCTTAATTAGATGCTGACGGAGTAATATGGCAGACTGTGTGAATCAACCTCTGTTTCTGTTTTTTTTATTTATATATATATATATATATATATATATATATATATATATATATATATATATATATATATACAAACAAGTGCATTGTGGGTTATAATTTGTTGATAGTGAATGATTATGCGGTATAAAAATGTCAATGTATTCATTTAAGTAGGCTATAGTGAAACAA